>NW_024830571.1:0-650 GCF_019175285.1 Sceloporus undulatus
CTCCAAGCTGTTTTCCAGCCTTCCTGATGTTCCCCGCTCCAGGGTTGGGACTCTTTTGCCTGCATCCTTCCTGTGATGTCCTCCATCCTCTGCTGCCATGGACATCCTCCAAAGGCTCATTCGAGACACAACCGGTGTTCTCACACCTCTGCTCCTGTTCCAGATGGTCCTCCATGGCCCTACCTACATCCAGATGCCTTTCTTATTGCTGTCTGTCCAGATGACAAGCTCCACAGACCTATCACTGTTAGCTTTCATCGCTGTTTTCCAAAAGCTCATTGCCTGCATTCAAGTGTTCCACATGTGGAACTACTTGCCACTGGACTTAAACTGCCATCTCATGGACATTAGCCCACTTCACCATGACCAATGCTCGCATACAGGATCTATGGCTCATCCTTCTGCCATATGAACATTGGTTGCAAAAAAAAAAAAATTGTTTCTTGCAGGACAGCTATACCTCATGCCCGCATTCTCATATCCGTACTGAGCCATCTGGCTCCCACTGGACAAAACCTAACATGGACTCTGTCATTCCATATACAAACCACCAACTGTTTGAACTCATGTCACATTCATTTTCCCTTTTTCAGTCATTGGACTCATTTCTATCAGTTGTTGCTTTTTCATACTGCATATTGATTGCTCCT
>NW_024830571.1:750-1400 GCF_019175285.1 Sceloporus undulatus
CTCCAAGCTGTTTTCCAGCCTTCCTGATGTTCCCCGCTCCAGGGTTGGGACTCTTTTGCCTGCATCCTTCCTGTGATGTCCTCCATCCTCTGCTGCCATGGACATCCTCCAAAGGCTCATTCGAGACACAACCGGTGTTCTCACACCTCTGCTCCTGTTCCAGATGGTCCTCCATGGCCCTACCTACATCCAGATGCCTTTCTTATTGCTGTCTGTCCAGATGACAAGCTCCACAGACCTATCACTGTTAGCTTTCATCGCTGTTTTCCAAAAGCTCATTGCCTGCATTCAAGTGTTCCACATGTGGAACTACTTGCCACTGGACTTAAACTGCCATCTCATGGACATTAGCCCACTTCACCATGACCAATGCTCGCATACAGGATCTATGGCTCATCCTTCTGCCATATGAACATTGGTTGCAAAAAAAAAAAAATTGTTTCTTGCAGGACAGCTATACCTCATGCCCGCATTCTCATATCCGTACTGAGCCATCTGGCTCCCACTGGACAAAACCTAACATGGACTCTGTCATTCCATATACAAACCACCAACTGTTTGAACTCATGTCACATTCATTTTCCCTTTTTCAGTCATTGGACTCATTTCTATCAGTTGTTGCTTTTTCATACTGCATATTGATTGCTCCT
>NW_024830572.1:0-1400 GCF_019175285.1 Sceloporus undulatus
ATGCATTGTTGGTGGCTTTGCATCTTCACTGGTGACTGACATAACTGATGCTGAGATTCCCCGCACCTACATCAGAGGGTTGCATTGGGAAAGTTTTTCTTTCTCCATTTTATGAGCAGCTAACCTTGTTGCTACTTGCTGTAAGATATTTTTTTTTAATCCTTCGACTGGGGTCCATGTATTTAGATGAGAATTGGTTGCTGTGAAAAGACATTGGCTCATGGACAAAAGACAGAAACACTGGCACTGGAAACAAGCTGCAACAGCAAGTATTATATTATTCACCCTTGGTGGATATCCAAAATATTGAATGAAAAGTGCTCGAAGCGCACAGCAACTTGTATCATCTTGAATGTTTAAACTTTTGTATCTGGACAAGTAAATCATATGTTTGGAATTTGAGTTTCTGTCAGCTCTAAGCGAGGCTTAGCAAAATTTGATTTTGCTAGCTGGGAACAAGGGGGATAATCGAAAAGAAGGATTTTGAAATATGAAAGTGGGCAATATTGTACCTATGCTTTTTTTTTACCCTGTCACATGTCATGACATATGGCAGCTTGACTGCTCATTAATTCTATTTATATCAGTATGATAATGTACCCTGCCGAGTACACATGCGTTAAAATATTCATAAATTGTGGTTAATGCAAGCAGATATATATTAAATGCTGAAAGAAGACTATTAGTCAAACACACAGTGCAGAAGTCTCCTCTATGTGAGGTCCAGTATATTATCCATGATCAAACCCATTTTAAATGCTCCCACTTTGGAGGTTCTTTAATATTTTGGTTAAACCTGCAAAAGCAATGGCACTAGTAGTGCTGTTTTTGTAACTGGTTGGAGAATTATGTTTGATGAGTCATTGGACATGTATGGTTTTTGTTTAAAAAAAGTAAAATTCTTCACTAGTCTGAGTCATCTAAGGAAGCCCTTTACCCTGATGTCAGCAGATACCCCTTTCTAGATTGTTAGCATGATATCACACTGACTCAGAAATATTTCTGATAGTTTATGTGTTAAATAGGCACACCTTTTAAAAAAAAAAAAAAAGGGGGGGGGAGGAACGGAACCAGTTTTAGGAAAGAGATTCTTGCGTGGTGGTGGGATTGTGTGGTCCTGTGAGGCAAGAGGCTATGCGTATGGCAGCAGTCCTGCTGGTAGGGTCTTCCATCTCAGACAGGCTTTGGTTGAGGAGCCATAGTAAAGGCACCCAAAAACCACTGGGCAAAAGCAGGCCTGCCTTGGCTCTTAGTCCCAGCAAATCCTTAGCTTCTCCCTGAGTTTTCTGGTCCACGTTTATACTCCTTTCTGAGTTGAAGATGACTCCTGGAGATCCTTGTATCACGCTGCCACCACCCAGTGAATTCATATTGGATTTCCCATAACATACAATGGGACT
>NW_024830573.1:0-1400 GCF_019175285.1 Sceloporus undulatus
CATCTATCGGGTATGCTTTGATTGAGAGTTCCTGCAGGGCAGAATGGGGTTGGACTGGATGGCCCTTGGGGTCTCTTCCAACCCAAGAATTCTATGAGAAAGCACATGGATACAAATCCTCCTGTGTTCCCTTCCCAAAAATTACAATAAAAAGGGGGAAGCCACTTGTGGATATCATGGGTGGAGAGTTCCCTTCATTCCCAATTGTGTTTGGCTGCCCCAAACTATGGCAGCGGGCCTCTCCTTTCCATCAGAGATTATCCTTGTCAACACACAGACATGCCTCAGGTAAATGTAGAGCCATGTCCCACAGCAGCCCCTCTTCCCTTCCCAGCTACCTATGCAAGTGGGAAGGGAGTTGAGGACCAGCCATCTTCTATAATACAGCCAGGTTACTATAAAGCCTGCCTGAGATTAAAAGGGCTAAGCTTCTAAACCCCAGCTTGAAGTTGGGGCTGTTTTTAAACATAAATGAAACAAAATGCCCTGTGAATATCAGGGCTATACTACAGGCCATATGCAGCTATCTACCCATGATTAGCCATGGTCTTCAGTCACTGCTAACCCAGGAGCAGTTTCCTCAGTGCCTGGAAGAAGCTACTGCCCAGGCAGCCTCCCTTGATGGGGCAAATAAAGGAGGGGAGAGCCCCCCCCCATAGCAACAGGTCTGGGCCCCCCCGATTTACAAGAGATACTGGTTAACTTTTTCTGGTGTTCATTTTATTACTGTTAGCCCATGAAGTTTGAGTTGTGCTGTTTCAGCTCACCCACTCTCCTTTTTCCAGGCCAGAGAAGATGCCTGGAAACTAAGTCAACAAGGGAAGGGGCTAGCCATAAGCCAACATGATGATTTTTCTTCCGTCCTCATGAGCATCCATCTCTGTCTCCATTAGGGCCACAGCCTTTTTGCCTTAGCTGGAACAGCCTAAGACATAAGATGAGCACATGGTTCTACCTCCTTTGTGCAAACTGTTATTCAGCCATAGCACTTCTCATTAAGAGCATAAACTTTAACAATACAGATTCATTTAAATGCTAATAAACAGGATAACAAGCAAGGAGAAGGCCTCTGGTCACTCAGCAGACCTCTAATGCTTACATGCATTGAGGATCTTTGGTAAAAACATCTCATATGAGATGATAGATATATTGGATTAAGGTGACCAACCAAGTTCCACTTTATTGGCAAAAGGGTTATGTTCCTGTTATAAAACACAGGGAACCTCAATCAGCTAGCCTCAGGAGAGGTGGCTTCCCTTGCTTTCCCTTCCTTCATAGGAGAGATGTCTGTTAAAGGGAAGAAACTAAAAAAATACAGTTTCTTCCATGAGATGGTCCTCACTAATACAGGGAGTTAAGAAAAATTATATAAAAAACAAACAGACAAACAGACTCCTCTC
>NW_024830574.1:0-1400 GCF_019175285.1 Sceloporus undulatus
CAGTCTGAGGTCTTGGAACGCATTAGTTATTTTCAATGGGAAAAGCGTTTCGGGTTACGAAATTTTCAGCTTACGAAAGAAATAGCGGAACGAATTAATTTCGTAACCCGGGGTACCAGTGTACACAAAACTTCATTTTTAACTCATAACAATTGCATTCCCCCAATAATGCAAGCAGACCTGGATGTGTGATGCTTTCTTAGTTTCCCCTAACCTGTAGCCCTGGTTGAGCAGAGTTTAATCCACATTAAATTAAACTCAATGAGAAAAAACAATCACCTTCATTAACTTGGAATTTTGTAATTAAAAACACCAAAATTACTTCATTTCTGGCTGCTCAGGAAGGTTTTATTTAGCTTGGGGTCACATATTGCCAATTCTTACTGAAAATGTGTTCAGTTAGCACTCAATGAGGAACGCTGCAGGGGCATAGCATAGTCCAAACGCAAACAGGAAGAAATTCAGCTGTTGTTTGATGATGGTGACTCAGAGGTCAGTGGACATTTGCCAATGTGTCAGGGGTCCTACTTAACTGCTGTCATTGTTTCCTAGCCGTTTTGGGTTTTGACGGGCACAGAGAAAGTTTGGTTGCTGGTATACAGAAGATAAGCTGCAGAAGTTTGTACAGTAGAGTCAGGAATCTTGCTGATCTGAGAGTCATCAAAGTTGTAACAGTTGGGTCAGGGTGTGCATACAGAACAATGTATAATGGCTTCCAATCTGTAACAGCAGAAGAGAAATCACTAGTAAAAGCTATTAACCACAATTAAGATTGGCATTCATTTAATGCCATACACAAATGAAACATTCATCTGCATCCAACAGACATATTTTAATATGCAATGCTGTATATTACAATTTCACACTGCATTGTGATTGCTCATTACTCCACAACATCAAGCCATTAACATGTATTGGCACAATACCGCTATCTTGCATGGGAACTTATATACCTTGGCGTGTTGAAATGTACATTAATGGTATATCTGTGCATTTCTCACTCCAATAGTTCTGCTTCTCCCCGACCATTTGGGCTGGGGAGGAGATTTTGCTGGCCTCTCATTAGAGACCAACATGTTAAACAAAAACAGCATGCTCTGCTGGCTGTTGGGAGAGGAGGGGGCGGGGTTTAGCCTGCTTGAGGCTTCCCTGCCCACCCAAACTCCTCTCACTTGGCTTCAAACGCTGGAGCAGGAAGGAGGCCTCAGATGCCTGTTCCTGCCCAGCACTCCTTTGGCTGGCCTTGGAGAAGAGGGGCCTGAAAGCCAGCTTGATTCAGGATAAGCCAGCAGGAAGCCAGCTGGCCTGACTGTGGGAAGCCCTTGGCAGGACAAGAGATCTCTGGAGGCTAAGTTATGGGGCTGGGAAGGGGGCTTGGGTCCTTCTTCACAGCAGCCCTC
>NW_024830575.1:0-1400 GCF_019175285.1 Sceloporus undulatus
CTTGCTAACGTGACCATATAATACATAATTATTTCATCTTTTCCCTTTAAATCTTCCTCAAATATTCCTAGTAAGTAACATTCCGGCGTTAGTTTTATATTTCTTTTCAAAATTATATTAATCTGCTTATTAATAGCTTTTCAATATTTCTTAGCATGTTTACACGTCCACCAACAGTGTTTTTAGTGTTTATTTTGCAATGTCCTACATTTTTTGGAATATCCTACATTTTGCGGTGCCTTGTCCACCTTGAGCAGTGGTGACATCTGGTCACCTTGATCACCGCACTTTTTGGATCTCTGTGTCTATTTTTTTTAGAAAACTATTTAAGTCAAGGTCTTTCATTTCTTGTCAACAGCCCTTCAGTTGGCCTGGACTCACAGCAACCCTGTTAATGAGACATCTCCATTCCTCCCTTGCCTCAGCTGCTCTGTCCACGGCCTCCTTGATTGATTCTACCCATCTCGCATATCTTAAATTGTTGATTTTCACTCCTTCTAAGTCTTGGCCTGCTCTTCATTTGATATTTTCTGCATACAAGTTGAACAAGTAAGGCGATAGGATGTAACCTTGCATGGCCCTTTGCCAATTGGGAACCATTTTGTTTCTCCATATTCTGTTCCAATGGTAGCCTCTTATCCTAAATACAGATTTTTCATCAGGACTATCAAATATATTTTCCAAATGAAGACTGAAGAAGAAATGTTACTAAAAGGATACTGGGCATTTTAGGTTATTTGGGTAGAATTTGTGATTCTATGTTTTTTGTAAGATTGTTAGCCAGCCTCTGATCTTACAGGGAAGGTCGGGGTATAAATCAAATAAAAATAAATGTAAGTTCTTTAAACAAAGGTAAGAAATACAGTTTGAATTATAAAAGGGGATGATAATTATGGACGGGCAGATGATTCTTATTATCCAGTACAGAGTACCATATTTGTAGAAGAGACAATCAGTGTGTGTGTGTGGGGGGGGGGGGGGGGGCGGGGGGCTAATCCCCCCTGCACTTGGAAGGGGGAATTTGACCAAGTCTTGGAGACTGGATTAGTTCTACTGACCACCTTTTCAGCATTCAGATTGCCTCTGGGTTATATCTGGACTGAAGAACAGCAGAGTTTTGTTAACATGATGTTCTGCTACAGGAATGGGATGATTTTTGCAGCATGCCCTTATGAACAGTATGGCAGGCCATGTTGAGGCCTGGAAAGAAAAGCCAGGAACTGGAGAACAGTTTACTGCCTAAAGGATGTTGAGAAACTGGAGTGTGTCCAAATGAGGGCGACTAAAATGGTGAAGGGTCTGGAAACCATGCTCTATAGGGAAAGCCTTAGAGAGCTGTGGATGTTTAGCTTGGAGAAGAGAAGAGGTGATATGATAGCCCTGTTTAAGTACTTGAAGGG
>NW_024830576.1:0-956 GCF_019175285.1 Sceloporus undulatus
CTTCTCTCTTCCTCAGAGGCCGAACGATGACAGTTAGGGAGGGAGGAACCTCTTTCTTGGCAATGCGGACGCTGCAGAAGCCGACTGGCCTTCTGGGCTCTCTGTGCAAACAGAGCTCTCTATAGTTGATCTGAAAGTGTATTTGAAATTGTTTTAACAATTTTAAAAAACTGTACTGTGCAATTATTATTTTATCAATTTTTGTATTGGTCAATGACCAAATAAATTTTACTCTCTCTCTCTCTCTCTCTTTCTCTTTGGCTTTGCTTCGTGAACGAAGATTCAGGAAGGACTCATCCCACGCTTTCTACAAGTGCGTTGATGACTAAAAAGGCCAATCTGAGATAAACAAGTCCAGTTGCAGAAAGCACAGCAGAAGGTCTCCTTGGGTGATGTTTCCAAGTTGTGGGTCTTTCTGCGTTGTCGTTCCTCTTTGAGACTTATTTGGCCTGAGTTTTGGCCGAGCCTGAGATGTTGTTCCAGGGAGTCCTTGTGTCTCTTCTTTGAGGCGCCCCTCTTATGCTGAGCCCTGGAGAGAGTATTATTTTGGAGGGTGATGGTCCCCCATCCTAGAAACGTGTCCTGCCCAGCACAGCTGCGTCCTCAAGAGCATGACCTCAATGCTGGTGATCCCTGCTTGCTCAAGGACAGCAACATTCGTCACATAGTCAGTCCAGTGTATATTTAGGATTATGCGTAAACAACGCTGATGAAAGCGTTCAAGGAGTCGTAGGTGTTGGCGATAGGTGAGCCATGTTTCAGACCCATAGAGGAGAATAGACAGTACAATGGCTCTATACACACTGATTTTTGTGCTTCACCTCAAGTGTTTGTATACACACATACATACATATAATATACACAAAGTTATAAATACATATATAATTAAATATATTTACACACACACACATATATATTAGGTTTTGCTGCACAATGGGCCTTTCAGGTGAGCCCTA
>NW_024830576.1:1056-1400 GCF_019175285.1 Sceloporus undulatus
GGACAGCAACATTCGTCACATAGTCAGTCCAGTGTATATTTAGGATTATGCGTAAACAACGCTGATGAAAGCGTTCAAGGAGTCGTAGGTGTTGGCGATAGGTGAGCCATGTTTCAGACCCATAGAGGAGAATAGACAGTACAATGGCTCTATACACACTGATTTTTGTGCTTCACCTCAAGTGTTTGTATACACACATACATACATATAATATACACAAAGTTATAAATACATATATAATTATATTTACACACACACACACACATATATACACTAATATCACACACACACACACACATATATATATTAGGTTTTGCTGCACAATGGGCCTTTCAGGTGAGCCC
>NW_024830577.1:0-227 GCF_019175285.1 Sceloporus undulatus
AAAAAACAAAATACTTGCTTTATTGGATATCCCTATGGGTATACGTCTTTTATTTAGCTTATATCTGCTTACTGATTTTCAGTAGTTGTTTGCTAGAGTTTATCAACTTCTACTGTTTGGTACTAATTCATGAAAAAGGAGAGATGATACATGCACCATAGTGGGTGAAAGGCATGAGTATAGGAATTTTAAAATATTTTAAAATATTCAAAAAATGGCCAACCACC
>NW_024830577.1:327-1400 GCF_019175285.1 Sceloporus undulatus
TTCTATGTAAAATTCACACATTGTTGTTTTGTACAGAAGCCATAATTTTCTGCACATGAAATAGCATTTTCTGTCTGGACAATAATATTTCAAGGCAGAACTATTAATTTCTGTGCAAACAAATTTGCCAGAGAACTAAAAAAACTGGTTCTGCATAAAATTGGCATATGGTTGATTTTCATAAAAAGGAGCATGTTCTGCCTAGGAATTAATAATTCTATGTTGAAATACAGTTTTTACACAGAAAAGTCTGTTTTCCGGATAAAATAAGCACATGGGAATTTTGTGTCGAATAAGTCCTGAATTGCAAACAGCCATCAAAACCTGTGTGGTTTTCAAAGCCTTTCTCACAGTGGGAAGAAAATTGCTGAAATTACTCATTCTACCTTCAAGAAGAAACTCAGGGAAGAATTACATCCTTGTATGTAAGTGGTTCAGCAGCGGGCAAGGACACAATCTAAATGAGTAGCATTGCCTATATCAGATTGTGGTAATCTGCAACACTGCTAACCACTCTAGAAGCCATATGCTTCTACTATGCTAATTAAAAAGAATCCTGAAATTTCTCATAAGGCATTTTCCTGAGATAATATATGAGTTTATTCTTTGTTCTCACACCATCCCCAGATAAAGAAGGCCACTCGGCAGTTTTTCAGCAATATTCTCCACCACCTTTTTTGGTTGTATCTTCCATTAGTTGCTACACAGTGCTTTGGGTTGATGCTCAATTTGGAAGTTTGTGGAATATTCAAAATGGTTGTCAGGCTATAAACAGATCTGATGCTGCTGTCATGCTGCTATGAATATGACTCGATTGTGATCAGTGTCTTTCTATCTTCCCAGTTTTCCACAACTTTTATCCTATTGTATTTTAGTGTTTTTAAATTGTGATTATTCTATACTGTAGTTTTATAATTGGAATGGGGGGGGGGGTTGGGAAGGGATTAATTTTGAATTTTATTGTATTTTTATTGTATTTTTACTGTTGTAACCCACTCAGATTCTTCATGATTGAGCCGGCTATAAATTATTATTATTATTATTATTATTATTATTATTATTATTATTATTAT
>NW_024830578.1:0-1400 GCF_019175285.1 Sceloporus undulatus
CCCCCTTTTGGTGTTGCTTATCCAGATGTGTCTTTTTTTCCCCATCTGTGAAATGCTGAGGGTAATGGAAGAATATATCTGGAGCTAAATTGAGGGTGGGCCCAGTGGCCCTCAAGCCCAGATTACTCCCCAGAACTGTTTTTTAAAAATGAAAATTGCCTCTGAAATTAGGTGAGATATGGCTAAATGCACTATAATTAATTGGTGACTAAATGTACTATACATGTCTGGATAGTCAGTATCTTAATCAATCAATAATATCCCAGAAATGGCCTAAATTATATTCTTTATTATATTGTATATTATATTGAAAGGGTTCAAGACAATCTGGATCTCAGAGGCTGTAGCTTTTTGCTTGCTTGCAGACTTTAAAGTTTATTTGCTGGACTGAATTCTGAAGTTTGAAATAATATTTGAAATGCACCATGTGCTCACCTCCTTTTATTGGTCATTCTTTGGATGAGGGCTATTTTCTATTGCAGGTGACCTTTGCGGATGTGGCGATATATTTCACCGAGGAGGAATGGAAACTGTTGACAAAGAAGCAGAAACTTATGTACAGTTCTGTGATGATGGACAATTATGAGAATGTGGCCTCTGTGGGTAAGGAACCTGAATCCATTGCCCTTCCTGTGAAGACTGAGGGCCCTTTCATAATTCAATGTCAGAACGCTGTAATTCCACTTTAGAATTATTGAATCAAAGAGTTGAAACAGACTGCAAGGACCATCCGGTTCAATCCTCTGCCATGCAGGAAAAGACATTCAAAGCATCTCCGAGAGATGGCCATCCCGTCTCTGTCAAAAAACATGCAAAGAAAGAGCACCAAACTCTGAGGGAATATGGCGCAGTACAGACCGTCAACAAGCGGCGTACCAGCACCGGTATTAGGGTTGGGAAGAGCGCATCATGTACATACTCCCTAACCGTAATACATACCAGCAGCGCCATAATGCCAGCACCCTGTGTACATGGGCACTGCTATTATGATGTCACGCACGCACCATGTCTAAACCTGAAAGAGCTCCTTCTGGGCACACACCTCGTTCTCACAGCCACCAAACGGCTGCGAGAATGATGGCAGGGAGAGAGGCCCCTTTCTGCCATAGCTCTGGCTCCCATGGTGTCCAGGGGCATGAAGCCCCAAGGACATCCATTTCCAGGCCACAGGGAAGCAGCATTTTGCCACTTCTCCATGGCCTGGAATTGTGCTGGATTGGGGCCTCTTGGCTGCCAGTATCGCTGCCCTGGCCCAAATCCTCCGCGGAAAGGGGCAGCTGCGGACCACCCCTTTTCCATGGTCAGTACTGGGCCTATATTCCACTGTTGAAGAGCTCTTACTGTCAGGAAGATCCTCCTATAGTTTAAGTGGAATCTCTTGTCCCTGTGGCTTGCATCCA
>NW_024830579.1:0-1400 GCF_019175285.1 Sceloporus undulatus
ATATTGATAATTTCCCCTTAGCCCTTCCCAATCAGCATCAATATACAGAGTACCCTTCAGCTGGATATGAAGTCCAATGTTCATCCGTGTACAGTAGCTTGAGTCAATAGATAGAATGTTTTGGAATTTTGTAATAGTAGAAATGGATTACTTCTTTGCTACTTGACAACAGACGCAAGAGGTTTGCACGAATCATACTTGGGTTGAGGGTTCGGACTGCATATTTTAATTTTGTAAGCCACCCCGATTGCATTTTGTAGAGAGGTGGGATATAAATAATAATAATAATAATAATAATAATAATAATAATAATAATAATAATAATAATAATTATTATTATTATTATTATTATTATTATTATTATTATTCAAGTACTGATGATGGAAGAATAGATTGTTAAGGTTGTTGAGTTAGCCCAAATTGCCAAGCTAATAAGGGTTTTAAAGAATAAGCCAACTGAAGTTTTTCTGAAAGACTGAGAACTGTTCATGGGCTTCATAGATCAATAAGAAATCTAATTATGTAATAATTTGTGGTTATGGTTATCTATTAGGATTATTCAGTTGGATCTGTAATGGTAAAATAATATGTTTCTTTTTAAAATTTATTTCTGTTTTCATTACAGTTAGGACTGAGGGGAGAGGCAGAGCACTCTTGTTGTTATTTCTCTTTTTCTTTGTCTCTTTTTAATTTTTTTGTCTTTACTTTTTGAATAAATTCTCTGAATGGCTTTGAATGTAGATTATAGTCATTGCAAGTTACCACCCACTGTTGTCTGTTTCCACCCAGTAGGCGTGTACACCATTCTCATTGGTTCTCTTGGTTCATCCTACAATTAATGATTTCATCATCTCAGCCTTGACCACTTAACAATTGTCAGGTGTGTCCAATTATTCACTTTGCATTTCTTGTCCTTGGCATTGAGGACTTGTTAATTCCATTACCATTTACACCTGTGTGGTTCCCAATTGGCTTCTGCTGAGTCACCCTGACTCTTACATACATGTTTTATTTCATTTACTGTATAACCCATGTTGCTTTTTCCTTGACATATTATTTAATTCTACATGCCTATATTTTGTAAAGTAATTATGGCCTTAAGCATTGATCATATTAATGTGGCACATAGTGGCACCATAGCTTGTGATCCCTATAGTAAATCCCTGTTTTAAGGTTTTATGTCATAGTCATTTTAAAATGTAATTGAGCTGAAACTTGGAGTATGTGAATTCCATTTTAAAAGGCGTGGGTAAAGAGTGGAGAATGGCTATTATTGTCATTGATCAGTGTTTTGTTTTTGTCTATTTTTTCACCATGCATAGGGATATAGAATACATTTTCTCCAGATTATTTTTTTTCTGCTTGTTTGTTGGCATTACCATGCAGTCTTTAGGGGGAGA
>NW_024830580.1:0-1400 GCF_019175285.1 Sceloporus undulatus
CCTAACCCTAACCCTAACCCTAACCCTAACCCTAACACCAAATCCTCACCTTGGCCTCCCAACTACAAAGACAAGACAACACACAAAAGGAAGGGTGGATTGGCACTACCCAGGGAATTGGTCTTGAACGGTCAGTAAGGGGTCTGACCGGTTCCACACGTTAGCAAAATTACACACACATTCGTACGCTGTTTGCCTGGAACGCCCGACTTTCAACCCTAACAGCGGGTTCGGGAATTCCTCCGGAGGGTCATTCGAAAGATGATCGCAACAGCCAAGCGTTCCCACAGACATTCCAGACAGTCCCTACCGCCCCACCTCCATATCCGCCTTTCCCGCCTTCCACTTGCCTGTTCCTGAAGACCGTCCGATGCCACGCCATGCTCTGCAAACTGTTCTTCCTAGACCTTACCCGTTAGGAAACATAGCGCGCCGTTGTCAACCGCTTGCCCGTACCGATGCATTGGCAATCGCTTGCCCAAAGGGATGCATAGCAATAACTCCAAGCATTATTTCTTCATTAACAACTATTTCACCATCGATCTCTTGCAAGCAAAAAAAGGGCTACATGTACTGACATTGCAGGTTCCCTCCCCTTTCCCTTATAATCTGCTGGTAAATGGTGGGGGGTAAGATCTCTCTACACCAGGATCACCATTGTCACCATTCTCAGCAGGAATATGATCGTACAAACAACCTACTTTCACATCCCTTTGACAGCCCTGGGTCAGTGCTAGAGAACCCTAGCAATTCTATTTAGACAGACATTTAAGCTTCGCTGTCAGCAAAAACTACAATTTCCAGTCTTTCATAGCACTGGGCCGTGGCTGCTAAATCTCTCTCAAATCGATTCATTATGCCACTCCAGATACTGCCAAAATACCTCACAACAACAACAACATTTATTTCTATTCCATCAAGGCACACAACAACAAACAAAACAACAATTAAAATACTAGAGAACAAACCACAAGTAAGAACAGAGCAAAACATATGAAATCTTACTTCCCTCTCTCCCTCTGACCCTAAAATGGCATTAAAACAACAATTCCCAATAAAAAGCTCCCAAAAAAAGACTGCATGGAGACTCCACAAATCATAACAGGCTTTCACATGCTGTAACTCCCCTGGCTCCATGCCAGGCAACCCTACGATTTGTACTTTTCAGAGACTCTATTCTGACTTCTTCCCCATAGACACAGCTCTGGAGCCTCACAAAACTACAAATCCCAGGACACCCAGAGCATGGACTCTAAGTCTCATTCTCAGAAATAACACAATATTTACCAGAAAGTAAACACCCAGCCTTGTCACCACTGAGAACCAAAATGCATCTACACACCATAAATAATGACACAATTTCACACCGCTTTAGCTGCCCTTGCTCCATGCCATGGAAC
>NW_024830581.1:0-1400 GCF_019175285.1 Sceloporus undulatus
TAGGCGCACCTTTCCCTGCCGGATCGGGGCCTCAGTGGCCAGAGCGGCAGCCACTGAAGCCCTGATCCGCCGCTTTCCGGGCTGCGGGGGAGTGGCAAAAGGCCCCTTCCCTGCAGCCTGGAAAGGGGTGTCCTTGGGACTTCAAGCCCCAAGGACACCCCGCGGCGGCGGGGAGAAGGAAAAAGGGGCCGTTTGGCCCCTTTCTCTTTTGGTCTGCTGGGCGCAGACGTCTGAAGGCTGCGCCCAGCGGACCAAACCAGGAAGGAGCTCCGAAACGGATCTCCTTCCGGGGTTGTGGAAAGAGCGCCCTAGGCGCCTGCCGCGACCCCAATACGTCACAACCGCGCCGCCTCATTTGGAGGCGGCACGGTCGTCACGTATCGATGGTGGCGGCCATGTGGAATGGCTGTCACCATTTTGTGCGCGCTCTGCGCGCACTAGGGTTAGGGCGGAGCAGAAGCACCGCCCCGTCTTAACCCTAGTACGCGCTCCACGCGTACTTTTTAGCCCGTCTGTAATGGGCCTAAATTTCCGAATAGTCAGGCCAAAATAAAGCTGCTTTGGATCACCTTGAAGGTATGCTGTTTAAATGACACATGCCTCTTAAGAGGCCAGAAGTTGCACCAAAGCTGCACTCCAGTCCTTAAAGCCAGCCTGGGAATGGAGTCAGGGCATGGTGTCCATACGATGCACACCCCAACTCTACCCCATGGTGGCGTGATTTCGCACGCTGCACCACATGGCATGTGTGTCACAATGCTCCTCTGGCACTGTGTTTAGATGATGCACTGCCAAAGGAGCAACATAAAGCTGTGGTGAAGGCGGCTATAGTACCCTTTCCAGGGCGCAAAAAGGAACTGCTTTTTGTGGCTCCTTTTTGTGGTGCGGAAAGGCCAGATTGGGGCTGTGGCATGTGGTTGCCAAGGTCCCAATCTGGCGAAGATGAAGGTGGCTACAGATCATCCCTTCAGGCGCGGTCTTCACAGCCCCTCAGAGTACATGTTTGGTCCACATTATGTGCAAAAAAGTGTGATTCTATCCACACTATGCACATTATGTGAAAAAACTATGATCCTATCTACACTTTTCAGATGAACTCAGAGATCGGAAGATAGTTGTCCTTTGGATTCCATACTTGTCATCAATTCTGTTTTTGTGTATAAGTAGATAGTTGCACATTACCTCACAGGAAAAGGAAATGAGTAAGCTGTGCCAAATGTCAAAAAGGCAAAAGAGGTACAGCCATTACCAATAGATCAATATCTTGATGTTAATCTATTGGCATAACCATGCCTGAATATGCAACCAAACATGCAGACACACACAGACACATGACATGGGCATGTGTACCCTTTTCTGGAGACTATGAGGCCAACGATAATTGAATATTGCTAACACAA
>NW_024830582.1:0-1400 GCF_019175285.1 Sceloporus undulatus
TATTTGCAAACTGTATTTTAAAATTTCAAAAAACTAGAAAGGAAATCAAACAGCAGACATGTTAAAAATTGAACAGATTGTCCAAAGCTGTACTACACATGCTATAGAAACTTGGAGTGTGAGAACCATGAGTCAAGGAAAGTGAGTAAAAAAAAAAGTGGAACACATAAACATTGCAATACTAGGTAGGAGCAGGCTAAATTGGACAGGGCTGGGACATTTTGAATCTCATAACTAGTCAGTATTACTTAGGAAATGATAAGAAAAGAAGTGGGATGGCAATAATGGTGAGAATCCCATTGTGGGAGAAAGGCAGGATATAAATTCTTGAAATACACCAAAAATAAATAAGGTGATGTAGAAGGTTAAAGGATATAATGCAGACAGATTGAATCATGACAATAAGAGTTCAGACAAAACCCATCAACATTGTTATAATCCAGATATAAGAGCCAACCACAGAGACAGAGGGAGAAGAATCAGTCAACACCCAAAATACAATCTGAAGAACATCCCAGCAGAATTTAAAGATAAAGTGAAAAATAGATGCGCACTATGAAGTCTAATGGGAACCAGAATAACTATGGACAGAAACCAAGGGCATAGTCAAGAAGAAATGTAGAAAATGCTATCTGTGCCCAAGAAGAAAGAGAAGGAAAAATGAA
The DNA here is from genome assembly GCF_019175285.1 of Sceloporus undulatus. Taxonomy (NCBI): domain Eukaryota; kingdom Metazoa; phylum Chordata; class Lepidosauria; order Squamata; family Phrynosomatidae; genus Sceloporus; species Sceloporus undulatus. Next base: position 666 of record NW_024830582.1, read on the forward strand.
TGACAGACAAAACATAGATGTAATGGAAAGAAGAGAAGGGGGGGAAAAGGGGGGGGGGACAGGAACAGTACCAGATTCATGGATATAACTTTTCAACAACTGGTGTGCAAGAATAAAGAGAATTACTATAATAATCAATGCAGAGAAATAAAAGCTGACAACAGAAAAGGAAGAACAAGATCCATGAATTAAAAGGGACATTTAGACCAAGAGCGAGGATGCTGTATGATTGGAAGAGAAACGTCATACATGACCAAGATGAAGTACAATAGAAAGTTATTTAAAAGAGATGAAAGGATGAATGACATTTGGGAAGAAAAATCATGATGAACCGCAAATTTTGAAAAGTCAAGTAAAAGGTGAATTCAAAGCAGTTTGGAAGAATAAGTCACTAGGAACAGATGACATGCCAATAAAACTGCTACAATCTACTGAGACAAAATTGACTTTAGTTTTATCTAAAATCTGCCTGCAAATATGAAAGACAAAACAACGGTTGCCAGATCAGAAAAGATCAGTATGCATTCCCACCCCCACCCCCACCCCCCATGGGACACAAAAAGATTGCAATAACTATACAATCATTGCATTCATTTTCCATGGAAGCAATTATGCTAAAAATTCTGCAGCAAAGACTATATGGAGTGAGCAAGCTGGGTTTAGGAAAAGTCCAGGGACCACATAGCAAATGTATACTGGGTAATGGAACACACCAGTGAATTCCAGGGGGGGGGG
>NW_024830583.1:0-1400 GCF_019175285.1 Sceloporus undulatus
CTTTACTTTTAGGGTGAATTCTCAGTGGGGAGGAATAACTAACTGACTTTGCAAGACAGCCAGATGCAAACATGCTGCCCAACCCTAAAACACCATGGAAAGTGCATGAGGCTTCTTCTGTACCTTGGCAGTGAGCTTTAAGTTGTGAAAAAGCACCACCATATCGACCACTGAATTGTCCTCCACCTTACTACCTCGGATGACGGAGTTGAGACTGGAGTTAGGAAAGGAAACAACCAGGATGCTTAGTGTCCTGGGATGGAGCACTGAATAGTCCTACCACCTGCAGCCGGTCCATGCAGGCTTCTCTGCCTCTAAAAAACTCCCAAGTAAACAACAACCATTGAAAGAGAGTCAAACATCCCACCCTGGATGCTTTGATATTGCACCTCTGGTTTCTGAACATACCAGAAATAAATAAAAGGTCGCTTCTGATTTCTTCTAAAACTCTTTGGCAGAACTAAAGGCACAATGATCAGCTGACCTTCCATGCTCTCCTTTAACATTTCATGCCCAAAGGTATGATATTTCTCACTGCAGTGGTTTTCTCTGACTTATTCTTACTTTCAAACAATTCTAAATCTCCTTTTATTATTATTATTGTTCTTAGCTGTTGTGCCTTGACTCTTTTCATCTTTTCATATTGGGTTTTCCTCCCTCCATTTGTAAATTGCCCAGTCCTGGTTTTTTTGGTGGGGGCAAAGGGGAATAAAAGAAAATGTTACAATCACAACAGTAGGTTCGATAACAGCACCAGTTCCTAATGAAACCAGATTCCCAGCATCTCCCAACAAAACCAAAAGGCACTTACATTTTGTAGAGACAGTCAATCTCGGCATAATACTTAAATTTATGGGATTAAACAAAAAGGAGGCAAGGGCTATCAGAGATTTCCACCAAATCTATGCCTATTTGATTAAATATGTTCAAGGGACTTTTTATATTGCACAGTTACAGTTAAAAAAGAAAAATGTGATAGCAACTTCCCATGGAAACCTGGGACTGGCAGTTTAACAAAGACCATTAAGAACCCTCAGCCATAAAACGCTAAAACCTCCCTAAACTGCAAATCCCATGATTCAAATCCCATGAAACAGTTGTTTCCAGGGAAACCAACCAAAGAAACACATTCTCCTTGGTTCCATCTGACCACTTTTCCATGAGTCCAATGACATGGATTACCTTTCTCTTAATAGGATGATTTCAACTGCTGTTTAACATTTCACAGTCAGCTCTCAGTATCCACAGATTCTGCATCTCAATATATCCCCCAAAAGACAACCTTGATTTTGCCATTTTATGTAAGGCATATCATACTACAACCCCATTGTTTGTAATAGGACTTGAACATCCAGGGATTTTGGTTACTAAGTGGGGTCCTGAAACCAAACTTCAGCAGA
>NW_024830584.1:0-1400 GCF_019175285.1 Sceloporus undulatus
GAGGTCCATCTCGCCTCATCTTCGTCCTCCAAGGCATCTAAGCGCCATGCGATGCCTAGGGAGCGTACCGACCCGGCGCAAGAGTCAAGGTCCCCGAGACCTACATCCTCCACAGCGGCTGCTGTCCTCCTCGACCTCCCGGACAACCCATTCTTCCCATCGGAGGAGACTCCCAAGCATGGGAAGAAGAGGCGCCATGACAAGGACGGTCGTGATCCGACCCCTAAAAGGGCCAAGTCCTCCAAGGATCGGGCGGACCCACCGAGGTCAACAGAGAAGGAACGCTCCTCCAAACAGGCTCGTGCCTCTGTCCCGTCAGCCCCTTGTATCGAGGAGCCGACGCCGATGGACGAAGGGACCCCGGTCACACCTCTGCCCCCTCCAACCATGGACTTCATCCACGGTGTGGAGGACACCGCGCCCCGCTCTCCGGAGCATCGGTCGCCTTCCCAACCGGCAACCGATGAGGAAGAGGAAGTGCCCCGCGGACAGGACTATCCGGACCTCTTCTTCGACATGCAGTCGCGCCGCTACTACATGTCGGTCCCGGAGGACAGAGCCCTGAGGGAGTTCACCAAGCTGAACCCCCGTCCCGTAGACCGGACCAACCCGACCAGGTCGGTCCCCACCGTGTCCGTCTACGAGAGACGTGGGAGGTCGCCGTCTCCATCCCGTGGACGCGGGAGGTCACCGTCTCCATCCCGTGGACGCGGGAGGTCGCCGTCTCCAGCCCGTAGACGCGACAGGTCGCTGTCCCCACCCCGCCGACGCTCCAGGTCTTCAGTGGACTTCGCCCGCCCGAGATCCCGGATCAGGGTGACGGACCCTCTCTCCTCTGACTTGGACTCCGAGGACGAACCGTTGCCACCTTCGGAGGCACCCTCGGATGAGGATGCTCTCTCCGGCTCGGCCTCCCCACAGAGGATGCACAACCCGGAGCCGTCTTCGCCGTCCGTTGACGTCAGGGCCTTCTCGGAGCATGTGGTCAGGATGGCGAGGGCTCTCGACATCGAGCTCGCATCCGCGGGGGACGACGCCGAGGACCCGGTGGAGCGTCGGGTGCATGGGCGGGTTCCCACCCCACCATGCCTGCCTCTCCTTCCCTCGCTCCAGACCATCGTGAAGAGGTCCTGGGACTCTCCGGCCACCCTATCGGCACCCTCCCGCAAGGTAGAGTCGCTCTATAGGGTCTCCCCGGCGAGTTGCTCCTGGTTGGCAGAACATCCCAGGCCGAACTCGGCAATCGTAGAAGGAGCCCAACATAGCTTCGTTCCGAAGCAGGCCACCTCTCCTGTCGACCGAGAGGCTAAGAAGGTGGACGGTCTGGCCAAAAAGGCGTATTCGGCGTCAGCTCTTGGGGTCAAGGCCGCCAACTACACCGCCTGCATGGGGGCCTACAT
>NW_024830585.1:0-1400 GCF_019175285.1 Sceloporus undulatus
TTTTTAAAAGACAAATTAATTGAGAATAGGCCTATCAGAGGCAAGAGTCATGATAGCTGAACACAGTATCAATTTTCAGAGGCAATACAATGTTCAGGATATACAGTGAGGGAAGACTGTTAACTTTTTCATGCATTGGGTTGTAGTTTTCTTGTAGATCTCTGCCTGGCCTCTGAATCAAAAATGCTGGATTATGTATCATTTCATCTATTCCGGCTCATTTTATGTATTTTCTTCTTCCCCTGCTGCATTGGCAACTTGCAGCTCTCTCTGACACAGAGTGACATCAGCCATATTGGTTCTATGAAAGTAGAAGGCATTGTGCATCCAACTACTGGTGAAATAGACCTCAAGGAGGAAGTAGGTAAGACTTTCTTTTAGGAAGTGGGGATACTTGCCCATCTGAATAACTTAATTTCCTAAGAGATCTATTGATATTAGTCTTCAAGTCTTCGAGAAGAAATAAAATCTGAATAGTTGTGGAAAGCTGTATATGCCATGTTACATAGTGGTAATTTATGTCGATTTCCCAATTTTCCTCTATTTCAGACCAATCTGCTATCTTGTGCATCCCATTAAGCTATCAAAGGCTGCATCCACACTGTAGAAATAATCCAGTTTGACACCTCTTTAAGTGTCATGGGTAAATGCAATGGAATTCTGGGATTTATTATTTTTTGTGACATCAGAGCTCTCTGAAAGAGAAAGCTAAATATCTCACAAAATTATGAACCCTAGAATCCCATAGGATTCTGCTAAGGCCAGCAACTGGAGTCTTATCTGACGACCTTCTAATTGATAAACCCTTAGCTAATTTCCATGCCCTTGATAACTCAAGCAACACCTAGTATAGAAATTAATTGCTTATATGGTAAATCTGTATTGTTTGTATCAAAGATTGACAGAATTAAGGGAGTTTCTCAAAAACTGTTTTTTACGTTGTTGTTTGGCTTATGCAGGAAAGCACCTCATTCTAAAATTGGAGAACCCTGGGACAATGAATCGATGTATATTCTAGAGACTTTTTTCCCCCACAACCCCTCCAGGATCTGTCAGACAAAGCATAATTAATACCATACAATCTAAGATGTGCTTCTTTTAAGGGGGCTTGTCCTATAGAACAGCTCTTGGAGTGTAAGGAGTCCCACTGTCTCCAACCTGTAAATTGCTGATGTTGATTATGGTGTCTAAAGTTCAAGAAAGTTCAGTGTCCAAGAAACAACCATAGGCGATAGTAAAGGGGCCAACAGAGCTGGTTCTTGTGACACTACATTGGCCGGTTACATACCGGCAGTTTAGTGCGTGTTCGCCACGCACTAGGGTTACGAAACCGCCCTAACCCTAGTGCGTGGCGAACACGCACTAAACGGTGGCGGCCCTTCCGCACGGCCGCCGCCGTG
>NW_024830586.1:0-1400 GCF_019175285.1 Sceloporus undulatus
AGGAAAGAGAGAGGGGAGTGGAGTGGCAGCAGAGAGACAAGACTTGGAACCACTAGGCTTCACTGCTGCCCTGAGGTCTGTCTGGGCCTGGCTTGGGTCTACTGCTGCTGCTGCTGCTGCTGCTTTCCTTTGGCCACTGCCATTAATGTGGGGAGGAAGGAGGCCCAGCAGTCCTCTCTGAAGGTGGGAGACTGGGACTCCCCAAAGGGGATTTCAATGCTTTTAATGGTGGCTCTCATCCTGTAGCAAAGAAGAAGAAGATGATGTGGTGATGATGATATCAGGGTGGGGGTGGGGGTGGGGGTGGGGGTGGGGAAGATGGAGCTGCTGCCAGACCTTAATGACCCTTAATGCTGCTATCGCTGGGCATTCTTGCTTTGCTCCACTGTAATGGCCATGGCTCAGGGTCATGGGACTCTGGGAATGTTCTTTTGGTTTGGCATTTTAGGTGTTATTAAGGTTTGGAAATCCTGTTTGAGGACTCTTCTGACTTTGGGGCCCTTTCAACCTCCATTTTGGGTTCTCTGAAGGCCTCAAACTGCCAACTGCCAAGCGCTGAGACAGAGGCAGCCATTTTGTGTTCCGGTGGCCATTTTATGCTGCTTGTGACTGTTGGGAATGATGTTCCTGAACATTCTCTGAACCTCAGTTGAACAGAGGCTTCTCTTTCTCTCCTGAGGCTCCAGAGAGAGGAGGAGGCCAGGCTCCTTGGGCCAAAAGGAAGGAAGTGTGTCTCTTTGTGGGTCTTTTGTGTCTCTTTTCTGAGAGGGTTTTCTTATTACACAGCTCTGCTCTTTTTGGGGAACATGGGTTTTAAAAGGGATCAGAAATGGGAGGATAGTTTTAATACAAGCCTTATTATTATTCTTCACAAACATTGGGCTTTGGCTTCTAAGAGGAGGCTAGTCCCCCCAAAAAGCCCAAAAGTAGCTCCTTTGGGAGGTTTTAAATGTCTCCCCAGTTTTCTTATTAAGAGATTTTCAGGGAAGAAGGAAGGAGGCAGACCAGACCATCTCATATTATTCCCAAATAAACATAGAAACAAAGAAGAACAACAAAAATAAGAATTAGACAGAAAAGTAAACTGCTTATTTCTTTTAAAGGAAAACCATTACAGTATTAGGAAGGTAAAAACAAGACTTGGGTGCTTCCGCCCTTTTACAACCGACTCAGGCTGTATCTGCAATGCAAAAATAATCCAGTTTGAAATGGCTTTAACTCTCCTGGCTCCATTCTATGGAATCCTGGGATTGTAGTTTGTTGGGCCCCAGAGATCCAAAGCCACCCAAGGCAAGGCTCTCCAGGGCTCTCTTGGCCCTCCTTTGCTTGCGAATACTGACTATCTCAGGGAGTCTCTATATTAGAGCATCAGGAAAACCTTTAGGTATTGTTAAGGTTGG
>NW_024830587.1:0-1400 GCF_019175285.1 Sceloporus undulatus
TATCATAGAAACTCATAGCTATGTCCCTTAATAGCAGTTAACCAAATTAAACAGTATATAAAACAAAAACATGAAACAAGCTAGACAAGGAAACTGTTTCATGGATTTGTAATTGGTTGACTGGTGAAACCCAAAGAGTTCTCAACAATGGCTTCTTTTCATCCCGGAGAGAAGTGACCAGAGGGTTGTCCAGTGGGGCTCTGTCCTGGGCCCAGGGCTATTCAACATCTTTATCAATGACTTGGATGACAGAAATAGGGGCATACTTATGAAATTTGCAGATGGCACCAAATTGGAACGGGTAGCTAAAACCCCAGAGGACAGGATCAAAATTCAAAATGACCTGAACAGACTAGAAAACTGGGCCAAAGCTAACAAAATGAAATTCGACACGGAGAAATGTAAGTTACTGCATTAAGGGCAGAAAAATGAAATGCACAGATGTAGGATGGGGGACACCTGGCTGAATGAAACTATGTGTGAAAGGGATCTAGGAGTCCAAGTAGACCACAAATTGAACATGAGTCAACAGTGTGATACAGCAGCTACCAAGGCAAATGCAATTTTAGCCTGCATCAATAGAAGTATAGTGTCTAGATGAAGGGAAGTAATAGTCCCACTCTATTCTACTCTGGTCAGGTCCCACCTGGAATATTGTGTCCAGTTCTGGGCCCCACGATTCAAAAAGGATGTTGAGAAACTGGAGTGTGTCCAAAGGAGGGCGACTCAAATAGTGAAGGGTCTGGAAACCATATCCTATGAGGAATGACTTAGGGAACTGTGGATGTTTAGCCTGGAGAAGTGAAGGTTAAGAGGTGATATGACAGCCTTGTTTAAATATTTGAAGGGATGCCATATTGTGCAGGGAGCAAGCTTGTTTTCTGCTGCTCCAGAGAACTAGAACCGGAGGAATGGATGCAAGCTCCAGGAAAAGAGATTCCAACTTAACATTAGGAGGGACATTGGGACACACTTCTTCCTCAGAGTGTAATGGAGTCTCCTTCCTTGGAGGTTTTTAAATAGGGGCTGGATGGCCATCTCTCACTATGCTTTGATTGAGAGTTCCTCCATGGCAGGGGGGACTGGATGGCCCCAGTGGTCTCTTCCAACTCTATGATTCTCTAATCCTCTGATTCTGAGATTACAATGGGACAGTCTCAATGCTTAAGGTAAGGAGCAGCAACCTGAAGAAGTCACAATAGTCCCATCTGAATACTTCAGGCAAGGTGCATCAGCCTGAAATCAAAATGGGCAGCCTCAATGCATGAGGGTAAGAGCATCAGCCTTAGGTCACAATGGGCCATTCTCAATCCTTCAGAGAAGGTGCTTCAGGCTGAAGTCACAATGGGCCAGTCTCAATCCTTCAGGTAAAGAGCACCAGCCTCAACTCATAATAATCC
>NW_024830588.1:0-1400 GCF_019175285.1 Sceloporus undulatus
CCTGTGATGTGACATTCCAAAATGAAGCATGAAATAGTACTGGAATAAAAAAGGTACTCAACTTGCTACTGGGAAAGAGCAAAGGATATGCACAATACAGTACATATAGCAGGAACATAGAACAAGGACATTCCATGCCACAGTGTTTCTAATTTGTATGTACAGTCAAGAAAGCAAGACAGTGAACAAAACTAACAAGAAAAGGAAAATCAGCACATTTGAAATTTGGTGATGGAGGAGAGTCTAAAACTCTCCTCCAAAAAAAGACATATAAATGGATCCAAGAGTAAATTAAGTCTAAACTCGCCCTAGAACCCAAAATGACTAATTTAAGGTCATCATACTTTGGATACATCATGAAATGAACTGGCTCATGGGAAAAGAAAACAATAAAAGGGAAAGCAGTAGGAAAAGAGGAAGACTATATTAGGGATGGATTTCTCAACAAAGGAATCCACAGCCATGAATCTGTAAAACCTGACAAGGATTGTTAAAAAAAAAAAATCTATTGGAGATTGCTCATTCCTAGAGGTGTTGGAAGATGAATTGATGCCAAATAGCAACAATACAGTCACCTCTCCGTTTTCATGGGGATCAGTTCCAGACCCCTCACCCCTTCCATGAAAATTTAAAAAAATTGCTAATATTCAAGCCCCATTTGCTTGAAGGGTGGTGCACATCTGGGGGCACCTTCAGGTGCATGCCCCATTTTGTCCCCCCCCCCTCGTTTGCTGCCCACAAATGGGTGAGAGACATGGATTCCCAGTCCACAAAACAGTGGGGCGACTGTAGTTGATTGTCATGCTTCCATCTCTTTGCTTTTTCTTTCTTGGACTACTACCAACATTTTAGCCTTTGAAGCACCTTGCCCATATTTCAGAAGAAGCTATCTACAATGGCTATGCCTTGCAAGGTTGAGCACCTGACACTGACAAAACACACATAGTTTTGTGTATTTATTGTTGCTGTCGAAATCTGGGAAAATATGCACTATAACCCCTACTATGCTTAAATTATATTGCCTCCCACCCACCCTTCCTGATTTTTATTTTATTGCAGTCATTTTTTTTACCCTGCTGTTACATTTATAAAATGCCCAAGGCAGCTTACACATAATAAACACATGTAATATAAGTACAGTAATACCAACTTATCACAAGGGGGAGAAAAACACACGAGTGAAATTCCTGTGAAAAAGTTATCTTTACATATAATGTATCTCTTTACAATTTTGTTTAATGAAAGCTTTTTCTGGCAGTTTAAGGAATATACTGGTGCTAAGAAGTTGTAAAACCTGGCTAGTGTATGTATATGCCCAAGACAGAAAGATTGAGAGCATGGGAGAAGAAGGGGGGATGGGAAGGAGATGCCAAAGAACTGCTGTTGTCAAATGCAGCAGT
>NW_024830589.1:0-1400 GCF_019175285.1 Sceloporus undulatus
GTAAAGGGGAAGAGGATCACATATACCTTGGTGGAAAGGTGTGATATAAATGTAACAAATGCATAAATCATGCATTTGAAGACTGTTTCACCTTACCTTGCTTATACTGAAATAACGGGATTATTTAGAGGGATGCTTGCAGCCCTCACACCCCAGGTGTGGGTTTATTCAAATAATAATAATAATAATAATAATAGAAGGTGAATTTAAAGTACATTTGAAGTCTGTATAGGAAAATGCTATGCTGGAAAGGAGAATAATTTTTAAAGCAAAAGTTGATGTGCAAGTGTTGTTCAGTGTTCTTTCCCTAGATTCCTGTTGCCTCATAGCCTAAAGGTTAGCAGGTAACTGGAGGTAGGAGTTGAGAGTTGAGTTAACTGGAGGGAGGAGTAAACAAGGGTGAGTTCTCACTCCTCTTTTAAAGCTATCTAATTATGAAAAATAGATCTTTTGTAGTTCTGTATTTGTTCGAAATAATTTATATGACATGTTGTTGTTGCTGTTGTTGTGTATCTTCAAGTTTTTTCCAACTTATGATGACCCAAAGTGAACCTCTTACAGTGCGCCCTTTGTTTACGCGGGGATCCATTCCGGACTCCCCCGTGTAAAACAAATAACACGTATGCTCGAGCCCCATTTAAATTAAAGGGGCTCGTGCATGTGGTGGCGCACGCACCATGGGCGCACACCCCATTCGTCCCTATGGGATGCACTGCCCCTTCTTCCCCGTGCGGCTTTCAGCGTATGCTGAAAGCCACGTAAAGCGCACCCGCTTATGACGTGGGCGCACTGTACAACGTTTTCTTGGCAAGATTTGTTCAGAGGGGGTTTCCCATTGCCATCCTCTAAAACTTGAGAGAATGTGACTTTTCCAGGGTCACCCAGTGGGTATCCATGGCATGCCGGGATTTGAATCCTGGTCTCCAGATTCATAGTCCAGTGCTCAAACCACTACACCATACTGGCTCCATATGACTCATACCCACAAAAATATGAAGTGGGGTGGGCAGTGTATGCCAACTAAGTGCCTCCCTCTGTTGGATTGTCACTCCCTTTATCTTTTACCGTTCACTATGTTGGCTAAAGTTGATAGGAGGTGAATCCATCAAAAGCTGAAAGGCCACACTTTCCCCACTCCAACCCTACCCAGATGCCCCATCCTGTCTGGATGAAACAGACTTATAAGTGAACATATCTGAAGGTAACATACATTGGATGGCACTTTCAGATTAGAGGCCACTTCATCCCTGCTTTAGAGCCACAGATAGTGGAGCTACTGTGTGTCAGATTTTTCAGTGTTCCCTGGGATTTCAGAAATATGAGGTCAAACTCAGCTTGTGGCAACCACTGGTTTACCACAAAGCAAGGGACCATGAGCTATATCCAATATCATGCAAGCA
>NW_024830590.1:0-1400 GCF_019175285.1 Sceloporus undulatus
ATAGGTCCATCTGTGCCACCTTCAAGGTTTTGCCCTAGGCTGAACTGCCCTTTGGAATATGCTGCCCACAGAGCTCCGCTTGGCCACCTCCCTAGCTCAGTTTAGAAGGGACTTGAAAACCTTCCTATTTCGAGCTGCATTCCCCGAATGAGTTCCTGATGGCCTTCCTCCCTCTTTGGTCGGCAAGATGGCTGGCTGATGGGGTTTTGACTTGTTTTTAATATGTGTATATTATTGTATTGTGTTTGATTTTATTGTAATGTTCACCGCCCTGATCGATGGAAGGGCGGTATATAAATAAAAATTTTATTATTTATTTTATTATAAATTTGCTTCCTTCTGAAGATTGCACCAGCATTTCTTTTCTGTGCCATCAGGGAATGGGTTGTGAACCATGATGTGGAGAATCAAAGCAATGTATTCTGGTTGACAGTAGGTTGGCCCCATTCAGAGGGCAGAGGTACTGAAATTTTCATTGAGTACATTCAAGTGTACATGAAACCTAACCCTAACCTTCAATACATTGGGGGTCAGAAAATGTTCCACAGTTCATTTAATGCAGAAGTGAATGGGAAGCCCTTCAGCCTTGAGAAACTCATGGTGACTTGTGTTAAATGCTTATAGACTACCCCTGTAACCTGTGTGTCTTCTTGGTCTACAGTACTTGAACTCCAGGGGTAAGTTAATGTCCCTGCTTGTCCTTCCAATGGATCTTTAGACTGGACTTTGGATTGGACAGCCTTTCAGATCGACTCAAAATAGAGGACTGACCTCTATAAAGAAGGACACAAAGCCATCCTATGTGTTTTAATAGGGTAATATTGGTGGTTGTTTTTGTGTGCCTTCAAGTTGTTTCCAACTTATGGTGACCCTATCACATGGTTTTCTTGGCAAGATTTGTTCAGAGAGGGTTTGTCTTTGCCTTTCTTTCAGGCTATGAGACTGTGACTTGCTGAAAGTTACACAGTGGGTTTCCATGGCCAAGCAGAGATTCAAACTCAGAGTCCTAGCTGAACACCATGCTGGCTCAACAGTGTGGTCACATTTTACATTCACTACACCTGTAACTGTAACAGCAGCCTGACAAAAAGGGTGATGCTTTTGCCATCACCATTAGCTACAGGTTGTGAAAAGTGCCACCAGCTGCATTCTAAGCAGCTGTTCAATAAGAGGTTTAGACTGTTGCCACCTCTTCCAAGACAGAACTCAGAGTGTTTAGTTATTAAAAGTGGGCTAATCAACCATTGTGTAACATGTTCCCTTCCTCCCCTAAATGTCTGTCATTTTAGTCTAGGCAACTGAACAGCTATCATGAAAGACACCACTGTAGTACTTAAAAATATTTATTTCTCGTATGTTACCTTAACAGGCATAAGGCATTTCCCAAATTTCATACAGAA
>NW_024830591.1:0-1400 GCF_019175285.1 Sceloporus undulatus
TGAATCTCACATTATTAAGTGTGTCTTACTTCCTGGTAAGTGTGTTTAGGATATCAGCCAAAGTCTCACCAAAATCAGAAGGATTTATGCCAAGTTAAGCTCTGAGTCCCATTGAAAAAGAGCACAAATGAAAATAAATCCACTAAATTCTTCTGGACTGCATCCAGTATTATCCATGCTGAAACAATGTCTCCGAATGCTTAATACAGATATCACCCAGTTAATAAAGTAGACATGTTCCTGGGCATTTTTTCTTTAACAGAAAATTTGTCACAAAAGGAAGCAATAACCTGGAAAGAATAGGGAATGGCTCTTACACACACACACACACACACACACACACACACACACACACACACCACTAGAGATAGTTCAACATGTTTCAGGGGGGGAAATATGGAAAACTAACAATATGCATATATGAAATGAAACAGGTAAGATAAGCCTTTTCTAAGTAAACAAAGGCCTGTTACAGACGGACGTTTGCCCCCCCCCCCCAGTATGTACTAGGGGTTGGCCGAGGACGGAGCATCCAATCAGGCCTCATCCCTAGTACCTACAGGGGCCATAAAAATAGTGGCGCCCTATACACATGGGCGCCACCATTACGACGTCATGGCCACGCCGCCTCCAAACAGAGCGGTGTGGATGTGACGTTCTGGCGCCCTTTCCACGGTGCTGGAAGGAGATCCATTTTGGAGCTCCTTCTGGGTTTTGTGTTGCTGCCACAGCCTTTACACAACTGCGGCAGCGATACAAACTAGAAAGGGGCTGAGCGGCCCCTTTCTCCCTTTCCCCGCCGCTGTCTGGGTGTCCTTGGGGCTTGAAACCCCAAGGACACCCCTTTCCAGGCCGCGGGGAAGCGGCCTTTTGCCGCTTCCCCGTGGCGTGGAAAAGCGGCAGATCGGGGCCTCAGGGCTGCCACTGTGGCAGCTGAGGCCCCGATCTGTTGGGGAAAGGGGCGGGTGCAGGCTGCCCCAAAGGGGTGGTCTGTAAACCACCAAAAACATTTTGAAACTTCTAGCGTCCACTTTAAGAATTCTTCCAAAATACATCCAAGGAAGACCCTCTTTCATGAGCCCCTTTCTTGGGTTTTCCTTTTGGTGTCCTTTTGATGCCCTTTTTAAAAATGTCTGAGAGGAGCTTGTGAAGCTGTACTATGTGTTCTTCCTCTTTTCTGCTGCTCTTTTGCTGTTCATGTATGATCAGTAACAGATTCTGGAGGCAGCTGCTATTTATCTTGCCAGCTGAAGACAGACACATATGACTACAGTAAAATTTGCTAAACTAAAATTCCATTCTTTCTTATCTCAAGCTTTGTTTATTGCATTGGTTACTGCAGACATAATACCACAACCCAGAAGATAACATTAGTGTTTCACCATCCTCCCAATACCAAA
>NW_024830592.1:0-1400 GCF_019175285.1 Sceloporus undulatus
GCAGCCTGACATCGACCCTCGTCGGTCCCTGACTCTCCTGGGTCATAGCAATTGCATAGGTGCCCAATTTAGATATTCATCCATCCATGATGTTCCAGGGTTGTACCCATTGGCTTGCAGCCTGACATTCACCTTCATTGGTCCCTGACTCTCCTGGGTCATACCAATTGGTTAGGTGCCTGATTTCTATATTCATCCATCCATGACGTTCCAGAGTCATGTCTCTTGGCTTGCAGCCTGACATTCACCTTCATCGGTCCATGACCGTCTGGAGTCATACCGATTGGATGGCAGCCAGAATTTGAAACTTGTTGATTCCTGACTCTCCTGGGTCATACCAATTGCATAGGTGCCCGATTATGATATTCATCCATCCATGATGTTCCAGAGTCGTACCGATTGGCTTGCAGCCTGACATTCACCCTCATCGGTCCCTGACTCTCTAGAGTCATACTGACTGGATGGCAGCCTGAATTGAAACCTTGTGGATTCTTGACTCTCCTGGGTCATACCAATTCGATAGGTGCCCGATTTCGATATTAATCTGTTCATCACTTTACAGAGTATTACGGATTGGATGGCAGCCTAACATTGACCCTCCTCGGTCCCTGACTCTCCTGGGTCATACCAATTACATAGGTGCCCGATTTAGATATTCATCCGTCCATGACGTTCCAGGATCGTACTGATTGGCTTGCAACCTGACATTCACCTTCATCGGTCCCTGACTCTCTGGAGTCTTATGGATTAGATGGCAGCCTGACCTCGACTCTCGTCAGTCCCTGATTCTCTTCACGGTCTGCGGTTTGTCTGTCCTCTGAATCCACTTTAGCAGGTCTGGGCGCCAGCCCACCTTTAAATGCTGTAACTTGGTTGCCTCAGGCAAATCCAGGTGTTGCACGGCCAATGTTTGGAATTTCGTTGCATATTCTGTCATGGAGCAGCGTCCGTGCGTCAGCACCATCAACTTGGTCTGAGTCTTTTCCACCAGGAATGGGTCTTCGAACGATCATAAATTCAGAAATCATAAATTAGCACAATCATAAATACAGGCAGAATATCGGCAGCTCTGGTAGCAAAAAGTTGTATGAGCCAGGCTGCCACTTCATCATCCAGATGAAAAGTCATTCACTTCTGCCCCAAACTGCCCGCCACACCCTGTGTCTTCCTCAGCATGTCAGGGTCTTCTCACCCCAGCTCCTGGACCAAAGTTCTCCTGCCCTTCCCAGGCTGTGGCCACTGGCCTCCACTTCGCTTGCCCTGGGAGGGCTCCTCCAGGTCTGTTTTGCCTCGGGTCAAATACACTTGCATCGTACGAGGTTTTGGAGGCCAATGTGACACTTTGTCAGGACCAACGAACCAAGATTTGAAAAGTCAGGAAAACATTGCAGTGAAATTGA
>NW_024830593.1:0-1400 GCF_019175285.1 Sceloporus undulatus
AGAAACTAGAGCATGTCCAAAGGAGGGAGACTAAAATGGTGAAGGGTCTTGAAACCATGCCCTATGAGGAACACCTTAGGGAGCTGGGGATGTTTAGTCTGGAGAAGAGAAGGTTAAAAGGTGATATGATAGCCTTGTTTAAATACTTGAAGGGATGTCATATTGAGGAGGGAGCAAGCTTGTTTTCTGCTGCTCCAGAGAACAGAACACGGAACAATGGATGCAAACTTCAGGAAAAGAGATTCCAGCTCAACATTAGGAGGAATTTCCTGACAGTAAGGGCTGTTCGACAGTGGAACTCCCTCGGAGAGTAGTGGAGTCTCCCTCCTTGTTTTGCTTTCTGACACATTTAATTTTTTGGCTTAAGTTCTTTCCACTACAAATATATCTGCTAATTTTGGTACATTTTTCATAAAGAAACCAAAATAAAATGTTTACCTATCAACAGTGGCCATATCAAACAGGTATATCCATTTCTAGCACGGAGAGGTCCAGACTGTACTTGCCTGCCACTTGGAAAATGAGGAGCCTCTGAAAAAAGAGGTTGCAAACCCTAAAATGGTTGCGTGCAGAGCAATTCCAACCCAGACTTCTTAGTGTTAAACACTCAAGCCCTGGGCTGACATGAGCAATCTGACAATTTCAGCTTTTCTCACATTCCACTGTTTGTTCCCAGTTTCTTCACATTCTAAGTGTGGATTTTTGAAAATTCCAATAAAAATGAGTTAAACTAAAACCCTCACCTATTTGTAGTCTCTTGGAGTTCTTTAAAAAAGCCAGGTTCTCCCCCAACACATGCACACATGCACAACACACAGACTGTTGAGATAAATCCTTTCTGAATGTTAAATAGTTGTCTTAATCTATATACCTAGGAAGGATGGTAATTAAGATACATTATAAAATGGGGTTTGAACCTTTTCTTTCTGCTCTGGAATGTACCAGAGGTGCTGATGGGACTACGTAAATACATTTTTGATTTGAGAACTCAGACACTAAATCAAGCCTACGCATTGCCTCAGGTGAGGGTGGACCTCAAAAAGAACTGAAGGAATTGCATTGCCAAACTTGTTGGGGTGTGTCCCTTGTGGTATTTTTTCTGGCTCTTCCAGAGAAGTAAAGAAGCTTCAGTTTTCTGTTGGTCTGAAATATATCAAAGACCACACAGGAAGAGGATTGATATATTGGAAGATCTTGTAGAAAAAGTTTTTTATAATTGGGATGGGAAAATCTGTCCATTTCTCTTTCTTTCTCCATCCCAAATATTAGAAATGTGTGCATTTTTATTTTATTTTTTTGTGGTAAATCCTTCAAATGTTATCTGAAATTACATTTTGCTCCTTCAACATGCAAATTCAGTAGTTAAGAGCTGTTCCCAGCATGAAGAAGTCCATGCTGTT
>NW_024830594.1:0-1400 GCF_019175285.1 Sceloporus undulatus
ATCTCCGGTGGTCCAAGCAGCCAAACTGCGGCCCTGTAATAATAATAATAATAATAATAATAATAATAATAATAATAATAATAATAATATAGCCCTCTCTTCAGCCAAAGGCTATCAGAATGGCTTACAAATTGTTAATTATTAGACCTTTAGACATTATGGCTCTCAGCCCAACAGACCCTTAACTTTCTTAAATTACGCTGCCATCATCCATAAAAGGGTTTCCCTCAATCTACACTGGGACCAGTTAAGGAACCTTATTTCTACTTCTTTACTGATCTTCCAAGCATCAACTGAGCCAAAACACGTTTAAAAGGATCATCGAGTAGTAGATACTCCAAGGAGGTATTCAATATAAATAACAAAATGTAACTAAAATATAAGTCACGCAAGATATTAAGAGTCTTGCAGGTACAATATTTGTAAGTATATTATATTCACTTCACACAAGCTATTAAAAAATAAATAAACCTAAGCATCCAATTCTGAGACTAACTTCCAAGATCCGCTCTTTAACTCTCTCTCTCTCGATCTCCAACCGACACAATTCCCCCAACTGTCTCTTGGTCTCTCAGGCCTTATCTCTCCTTCTCATGGAAGCTTCCAGAAGAACCTTCATCTTGCTCTCTGATTGGTCAAGAGAGCCTTCCGTAGCAGTGATGTCACTCTGCCTTTGCATAAACCTCCCTTTACTGCCTGAAGAAGACCTCCATTGACTGGAGCCCAGTCTTTACACTTTCCCAAGGCAAGGCTTGCCCCTATTTCCCAATGTTGTTCTTGGGGTCTGCCTTCCAGATGTTTCCAGGTCTTATGGTGACCTTATGGGAGTCTCTGAAGGGGTTTTCTTGGCAGGTTCCTTCAGAGTGGGTTTCCCATGGCCATCCTCTGAGGCTGAGAGAGTGTGACTTGCCCAAGGCTTCAGTTCTTTTGGAAGCCTTTCTGCTTTGTCTTCTAGAAGGCAACTGAAGTGTTGCTTCTTGCTCTGAAGAATGAGAGGAACCTTGTGGCATCCAAAAGGCTAGCATCCTCTGGAGTTATGTCTGATAATATGTATATTGCAATGCATGCTCATTTATTAAAAGGTTTATAGTTCACCCCATATCATAGAATCTCATAGATATGCCCCTTAATAGCAGTTAACCAAATTAAACATTATATAAAACAAAAACATGAAACAAGCTAGACAAGGCAACTGTTACATGAATTTGTAATTGGTTGACTGGCGGAAGCCAAAAGATATTCAGCAATGGCTCCTTTTCATCCTGAAGAGAAGTGACCAGTCAGGTGTCCAGTGGGGTTCTGTCCTGGGCCCAGTGCTATTCAACATCTTTATCAATGACTTGGATGACAGACATAGGGGCATACTTATCAAATTTGCAGATGACACCAAATTATTACGA
>NW_024830595.1:0-1399 GCF_019175285.1 Sceloporus undulatus
ACCAGAGCATGCATGATAGTTTTCGGGTCTACAGGTTCCAGGAAGGGGCGCAGTTGGCATATCAACCAAAGCTGATAACAGGCACTCCTGGCCATTGAATCTATCTGACTTGACATCTGGAGCAACAGATTCAGGAACACCCCCAAAATGCAAACACAGTCCTTTAGGGGAAGTGTGACCCTATCCAGGACCGGTTGACAAACCTCCATACCTGGATTAGGATCTCCATCAAGTACCTTGGTCTTATCTGGATTGAGTTTTAATCTGTTTCTCCTCATCTAGCACATTACTGCCCCAAGACATTCATTCATAGGGGAGATGCCTTCCTTAGTTGATGCAAAGGTCTAGGGCATGAAGAGATATAGTTGGGTGTCATCAGCGTACTGATAGCACTCCACTCCATGTCACCAGATGATCTCTCCCAGAGGTTTCATGTAGATGTTAAACAGCATTAGTGACAGGATGATGCCCTGAAGAACGCCAAATTTAAACTCCCTTTTAAAGGAACAACTGTCCCCAAGCATCTCTGTCTGGAATCTGCTTGAGAGATAGGACTGGACCCACTGCAATGCATTGCCCCTGATCCCCAATTCCCTCAGGCTTTCCAGAACGATACCATGGTCGATGGTATTGAAAGACACTGAGAGATCCAAAAGCTTCAACAGGGTCACACTTCATCTGTCGGTGTTCAAGCAAAGATCATCTACTAAGGCAAGTATAGCATTCTGGGCTCCGTATCCCATCTTGAAGCCAGTTTGAAATGGGTCTAGATAATATGATTCTTCCAAGAATGCTTAGAGTTGAAAAGCAACTTCCTTCTCAATGACCTTGCTTAGAAATGGAAGATGGATCTGTAATTATTCATGTCCAATGTATCTAGGAAGGGCTTTTTCAGAAGACGCTGAACCACCGCTTCTTTTAAGCAAGATGGAAAATAGCCCTCCCTAAGAGATTCATCTATGATACATCTCAGGTGAGTCCTAAGTGCCTCTCCTACTTGGAGGACTAGCCATGAAGGCCAAGGGTTAAGAGGGCAAGTTGTCTTCTTCGCACTTCCAAGGAGCTTGTCCACATACTAAGTACTCACAGATTCAAATTGATCCAGTATGATTTTATTCACTGAGTTACTGGACACCTCACCGATAGCCTCTACAATAATGTCTGCCTCTGGAAGAAGGGAAGGAGTACGCCCTTTCTTCCTTCCTTCCTTCCATCTTTCCTTCCAGAATGGAGCCCAAGCTGCGGTGCTAGACTCAGGAGAGAAAGGCTGGGAAGACTCTGCGTTGTCCATATAGCTCTTTCTCTCTCAGTATGTGTGTGTGTGTCTGCCTCTGCTGTTCTTATGGCTGTGAATGGAGCTGAGAACTGAGGAGAGAAGAAAGTGTCAATTTTGTGCAAA
>NW_024830596.1:0-323 GCF_019175285.1 Sceloporus undulatus
AGGCTGCCATTTAGTCGGTATGACCCCAGAGAGTCAGGGACATATGAGGGTGAATGTGAGGCTGCAAGCCAATCGGCATGACTCTGGAACGTCATGAATATAGAAATCGGGCACCTATCCAAATGTCATGACCCAGGAGAGTCAGGGACCGTCGAGGATCGAGGTCAGGCTGCCATTTAGCCAATCGGCACGACTCTGGAACGTCATGAATATCGAAATCAGGCACTTATACAATTGGTATGACCCAAGAGAGTCAGGAATCGACGAGTTTCGAGTTCAGGCTGCCATCCAATCGGTATGACTCCAGAGAGTCAGGGACCAAT
>NW_024830596.1:423-1399 GCF_019175285.1 Sceloporus undulatus
ACGAGGTTCGAGGTGAGGCTGCCATGTAATCGGTAAGACTCCAGAGAGTCAGGGACCGTTGAGGGTGAATGTCAGGCTGCAAGTAAATTGGTACGAATCTGGAATGTCATTGAAGGATGAATATCGAAATCGAGCACCTATCCAATTGGTATGACCCAGGAGAGTCAGGGACCGACGAGGGTGAATGTCAGTTTCCCATCCTATCCATGAGACTCCAGCGATTCAGGGACCGATTAGGGTGAATGTCAGGCTGCAAGCCAATTGGTACGACTCTGGAACCTTATGGACGGATGAATATCGAAATCGGGCACATATTCAATTGGTATGACCCAAGAGACTCAGGGACTGACG
This sequence comes from Sceloporus undulatus, assembly GCF_019175285.1. NCBI lineage: Eukaryota > Metazoa > Chordata > Lepidosauria > Squamata > Phrynosomatidae > Sceloporus > Sceloporus undulatus. Next base: position 775 of record NW_024830596.1, read on the forward strand.
AGGTTCGATGTCAGGCTGCCGTTCAGTCGGTATGACCCCAGAGAGTCAGGGACATATGAGGGTGAATGTGAGGCTGCAAGCCAATCGGCATGACTCTGGAACGTCATGAATATCGAAATCGGGCACGTATATAATTTGTATGACCCAGCAGAGTCAGGAATCGACGAGTTTCGAATTCAGGCTGCCATCCAATCGGTATGATTCCAAAGAGTCAGGGACCGATGAGGGTGAATGTCAGGCTGCAAGCCATTCAGTACGACTCTGGAACGTCATGGACGGATCAATATCGAAATCGGGCAACTATCCAATTGGTATGATCCAGGAGAGTCAGGGACCAACGAGGGTCGATGTCACGCTGCCATTGAGTTGGTATGACGCTAGAAATTCAGGGACATATGAGGGTTAATGTGAGGCTGCAAGCCAATTGGCATGTCTCTGGAACGTCATGAATATCGAAATCGGGCATGTATACAATTGGTATAACCCTGTAGAGTCAGGAATCGATGAGTTTCGAATTCAGGCTGCCAGCCAATCACTAAGACTCCAGAGAGTCAGGGACCGATGAGGGTGAATGTCAGGCTGCAAAAAATTCAGTACAACTCTGGAACGTCATGAATATGGAAAT
>NW_024830597.1:0-1399 GCF_019175285.1 Sceloporus undulatus
TACCGTGGCGCATTCACTTCGGGAGGCTCGTCCGTGTCCGAACGCGCTTTCTAACGACAATAATAAGCGCAGGCAATAAGCCAGACACCTAAGTTAGCTAAGGTCCCCCCTTTCACTCTCAATGGCTTGGGAGGGGGGTCCTAGCGCGCCTGGAGCGCCCGTTGCCATAGAGACGCATCCTAACATTCCATAAAGGCCACAAAGGGTTTGCTCAGCGGCCGCGGAGGCGAAGCAGTCCTTGCTTCCTCCGGAAGTCAGGGCGCGATGGGGGTGAAGAAGAAAGGAGGGCAGCTTCCGGTGAGCGCGGTGCCTCTGCCCTCCCTCCGCCTCCGAGGCGCCTCCTCCTCCGCCGCCAAACAGCCGGAAGCCCCCTCCGAGTCCGGGTCCGACCAAACCCAGCCGCCGCCGCCGCCGCCGCCGCCCCCATCGCCGCCTGCCGCTGTGGCCCCGGGCGTCGCTGAAGGGAGCCAGGGGCGCCCAGGTTTGGCCTGTGAGAGCAGCAGCAGCAGCATCAGGGGCGCCATGCTCGGCGTGTTCCGCGCCATCCCCACGCAGATGGTAAGGGTCAAAGGTATAATAGCGGTGGCCTGTGGCCCCAGAGTCCCCGAGCATCCAGCCAGGGCGCTTAAAGCGGGATCAGACTGCGTTCATTCCGCAGTGTGGGCCGGACCCTTGCCTTGCTGCATGTGCTTCCTCTCCATCCTTCGGCGCCCGGAGCATTGTCACCTCCTCACAGGATCCAGATCCAGGGCCGCAGTGCGGAAGGCCGAGCCAGAAAGTCACAACTGCTGTATTCTGGCTAGTCATGAACTTCATCGGTGGCTGAACATAAGTCATGGGGCTAAAAGCAAGGCGGTAGGGAGAGAAAGGTGGTCGGTAACACAATGTTCCCAAGAGGGAGGAAGCGCTGAGGGAGGCATTACTGCAGGGCAGGAAGTTAGTGGCTGCAAAGCAGACGTGTCCTAAGCAGAGCTGGCCCTGGGCTCAGCAGCAACAGACGGGGCCTCAGGAAGCAACTCTCCTCCTCTTCAGCCAAAGCGACTGTGGGCACAGGAGGAGGAAGAAGAAGAAGCAGCGCTCACACCGTCTCATCCTCCTCAGTCCTTCAGAAGTGTAGATGACTATTTCCCCTCCTTCTCCAACAAAGGGACTCACAGCAGTTAGCGCCAAATTTTAAAAACATTACAATTTAAAAATACAGTTTAAATACATTTATAAAATAATGCAAACTTAAAAAAATATAAGTATAAAGCCTAGCCCCCAGACATTTGTATTGAAGGCAAGTCCCATTTATTTTAATGAGAGTTTACAGTACTTATGGGCTTTTAAAATCTTCATTATTGGTTTTTTTTAAATACACAACAATAAAAATGGGACTTTAATAAATGCTCATAGTCAT
>NW_024830598.1:0-1399 GCF_019175285.1 Sceloporus undulatus
TGTTGTGGCTTGCCACCAAGTTGTTTTCAACTAAAGCAAATCTATAACTGGGTTTTCTCAGCAAGATTTGTTCAGAGGGAGTTTGCTGTTGCCTTCCTCTGAGACTGAAAGAGTGTGACTTGTCCAAGACCATGCAGTGAGTTTCCATATCCAAGCAGGGATGTGAACCCTGATCTTACATAGCTCTAGTCCACCATTCAAACCATTATACCACACTGGCTCTAGATAAAAAGTATTTCGAGGGGAGCTTTAAAAAAAAAACTTTGGTGCAAGGCTCGGTCACACTACTATTTACAGCGAATCGCTGATCGGGCTATATGACCGTCGTTCTCACAATTTGATCGATTTCTGTTGCAACAAAGTGGGGCAAACGCAAAAAAAAAAAACCCCGATTTTTTTTCTGACAGTAGATTATATGTGGTTCTTTTCAGAAGAATCGATTCTGAAGCGAATAAGTGGGAACAACAGATCAGAATTTATTCATTCTGAGGAGAGGTACAAATGGCAGAGGGGTGTTTACCGTCCTCCTCAGAGATGTCACCTCCCCACTGCTGCCTTTTTATTTTGGGTGCTTTTTTAATAAATAAAAGTAATCGATAAATTGATAGATTAGTCACGCAACTACTTGACCATTCTATCGATTTATTGATTACTTTTATTTTTAAAAAAATAAAAACGTGTCCCCTCCTCCTCCCAGGTCCTTCTTTTATGCAGAAGAAAAGCACCCAAGCAAAGCCCCCAGCCAGCCCATCAGGGACTGGTGGAGACGGGGAAGCGGGCAGGTGAGGGAGGCCCCATGAAGAGGGAGCCTCTGGGGGCTGGAAGCGGATATTACCTCCTCCTCCTTCTACACTAGGGAGCCCCCGAGGGCTCTCCACAAGCGCCATCCCTTCCTCTCCGCCACGACAGGGACCCCTGGCTCCTCTCTTTCTCTCTCTGGCTCCCAACATACCTTTTTAGTCCCCTTCTGCTTCCTTCTCCTCCTCAAGGATGGCAGGCAGGCAGGCAGCACAGCTGTGCTTATGTAGAGAGTCCCTGGCCAGCCCATCAGGGACTGGTGGAGATGGAAAAGTGGGCAGGTGAGGGAGGCCCCAAGCATAGATTCCTGCTGAGGGGGTCAGGTGATTCAGGAGGTGACTTAAAAGCAGCCGAGGCAGAGAAGGGGAGAGCTTGAGCCAAATGTTCCTTCTTGGCCTCCCCCCCCCTCTGTTCCCCCCCTACCCTGCCCCAGAAGGTGCATATAGTTCGGCAGAAAGATTTCTCCCTGGTAGTAGAGGGGCTGACCACCGCTTAGCTGACCACCACTCAGTGGGTCACAGCCAAAGGGGATCAAAACCAAGGGGTCCAGGTTTTGAGAGGCAGGAGCAAAAGGGTTCTCTCCTCCTCCTCCTCCTCCTCC
>NW_024830599.1:0-772 GCF_019175285.1 Sceloporus undulatus
CCCCAGTCCTCTTTCCGATGCACTCTTTCTCTTTCCTTTTGCCATCTTGTCCGAACCCGATCCCCCATGTGTCTTGATTCCATTCTGTTCTCCCCTTGATATGCAATTGGGTGATCCAGCTAGTTTGTTTTTCTGGGTTTTAATATTTGTAAACTTTCTTATATAATTTTAATTGATGATATGTGTTATTGATTTGTTTTATTGTCTCACATTTTTGTTTTGTGTTGTACACCGCTTTGATCAAATTTGGAAAAGCGGTTTATAAATAATAAATATTATTATTATTAATATTATTGTTGTCATTTTGCTTTACCAGCACAGGTCCTCAACTCTATCATTGTCCCCTCCCCAGTCCTCTTTCCGATGTACTCTTTCTTGTTGTCGTTTTAGTTTACTAACACAAATCCTCAGCTCTGTCTATCATTGTCCCCTCCCCAGTCCTCTTTCCGATGCACTCTTTCTCTTTCCTTTTGCCATCTTGTCCGAACCCAATCAGCTCCTTTTTAGTTCATGATTTCCTCTCTCAGCCCTCTTTCCAATATGTCTTTCTTATTCAAAACCTCTCGTTTAATTATCCTCTTCTAAGATCTGTATCTTTTCTTCCACTTCAAGCCTTTTTTACATTCTTGCCTGAATTTATCATCCTTTCCTGTCACGCCATGTTAAAATTTATGTCTCCATTTGAATTGTTTCTCCTCTAAGGAGGAGGAACCAAGGCTATTTCAGTCTTCAGGTTAGAAGTCAAATTGGAATGGACCTAGATTGGATTTAC
>NW_024830599.1:872-1399 GCF_019175285.1 Sceloporus undulatus
CCCCAGTCCTCTTTCCGATGCACTCTTTCTCTTTCCTTTTGCCATCTTGTCCGAACCCGATCCCCCATGTGTCTTGATTCCATTCTGTTCTCCCCTTGATATGCAATTGGGTGATCCAGCTAGTTTGTTTTTCTGGGTTTTAATATTTGTAAACTTTCTTATATAATTTTAATTGATGATATGTGTTATTGATTTGTTTTATTGTCTCACATTTTTGTTTTGTGTTGTACACCGCTTTGATCAAATTTGGAAAAGCGGTTTATAAATAATAAATATTATTATTATTAATATTATTGTTGTCATTTTGCTTTACCAGCACAGGTCCTCAACTCTATCATTGTCCCCTCCCCAGTCCTCTTTCCGATGTACTCTTTCTTGTTGTCGTTTTAGTTTACTAACACAAATCCTCAGCTCTGTCTATCATTGTCCCCTCCCCAGTCCTCTTTCCGATGCACTCTTTCTCTTTCCTTTTGCCATCTTGTCCGAACCCAATCAGCTCCTTTTTAGTTCATGATTTCCTCTCTCAG
>NW_024830600.1:0-1399 GCF_019175285.1 Sceloporus undulatus
CAGTAAATCAATCTCTTGGTCCACTTACTAAATGTGTATTAACAAAATGTGTTAAACAAGGAGGGAAGTAACCTTGGAAACACCCTAAACCCAATGGTATATCTCTTTTTTCCCCAAAAGAAAGAAGCATGCATGTTGCTTTTAAGGTTAATCTGAAACTCTTTAGCAATCTGAGAAATGGAGTAAAAATGTCAGATAGTAATGAATGCAGAAGATAAACCTCCAGGAATAAAGCAAAGAAAGGAAAGCAGAATCAGCCATGACTGGTGAAGAAACATCCTCAAAAGATCAAGAATAAGAAAGAACCTTACTAATGATTGGTTATGAAGAAATTATCCAGACCTTCAAGGATTCAGTGCTGATGCTTGTTCAGGAAATCAGTTCAGTCTCTTGTGAGGAAGAAGAAATAACATCAGCAATCAAATCTTTATGAATAAGGAACGTTCTTTGTCCATTTAGGTTGTTTCTTTCTGTGGAAGAGAGCAACAAAGGCTGCAGGCCTTGCCTTTGCGCAAGAGTACAACAATGGGAGAAATGGAAGGAGGGGTCATAGGGTATAGCAGTGGGGTGCTTGCGCATGGCTCTTGTTCATGGCATGCCCAGGCTAATGCTGACTGCCACTTTTGGGGTCGGGAAGGAATTTTCCTCCAGGGCGGATTGGCCTGAGATCCTGGAGGTTTTTCGCCTTCCCCTGGGCACTGAGCAGGAGTCACTTGATAGGTTAATTGGCACATTCAGTTTCTTAGTCCACTTACTAAATGTTTATTAGCATAATGTGTTAAACAAGGAGGGAAGTAGCGTTGGAAACACCCTAAACCCAATGGTATATCTTTTTTCAAAAGAAAGAACCATGCATGTTGCTTTTAAGGTTAATCTGAAACTCTTTAGCAATCTGAGAAATGGAGTAAAAATGTCAGATAGTGATGAAAGGAGAAGATAAGCCACCAGAAATAAAGCAAAGAAAGGCAACCAGAATCAGCCTTAACAGGTGAAGAAACATCCCAAAAAGATCAAGAATAAGAAGAAGCAATACTAACAGTTGGTTATGGAGAAATTATCCAGACCTTCAAGGATTCAGTGCTGCTCCTTGTTCAGGAAATCAGTTCAGTCCCTTGCTAAGGAAGAAGAAATAACATCAGCAATCAAAACTTTTTGAATAAGGAACGTTCTTTGTCCATTTAGGTTGTTTCTTTCTGTGGAAGACAGCAACAGAGCCTGCAGGCCTTGCCTTTGCGCAACAGTACTACAATGGGAGAAATGGAAGGAGGGGATAGGGAATAGCAGTGGGGCGCTTGCGCATGGCTCTTGTTCATGGCATGCCCAGGCTAATGCTGACTGCCACTTTTGGGGTCGGGAAGGAATTTTCCTCCAGGGCGGATTGGCCTGAGATCCTGGAGGA
>NW_024830601.1:0-1399 GCF_019175285.1 Sceloporus undulatus
ATAATCAATATGCAATGTATGAATCTTAATCATCATCATCATCATCATCATCATCAAATAATGTCTTTAAGGGAATCATTGGGGAATACTTGTCAAAAGGGAATTGATTGAAATGATTGACAAGCGGTGCAAAGCCGTGCCAAAAAGGAAGCAATTACAAAGGGAGAATGAAAAGATCCAAATCGGTTTAAATGCAAATACAAAGAGCTCCAGCTCTCTCTAATTGTGCTTCCAAGGGCCTCCTGCGCATGGCTGAGTGACTGTTGAGCCCATCATCCACAGAGGCATCGTCTCAGAGAGGAGCTCCACCAAAGTCCATTGCCCAAGGCTCCCTCAAGAATAGCCTCCAAAAGAACAGAGAAGGGAACCAGAAGAGGAGGAAGGCTGCTGCTGGGGGCCATTGCTCTGCTGCCTTCTTTCTTGGAACTAGATACAAAAAGGCTGGACCAAAAAAAACCCTTTAAAAGAACATCCAGTCATTGAGAGAGAAGAACACTCTAAAAACTTGCCCTGAGCATTGCCTCTGCTAGCAGCCAGGAGCAGCCTTTAAATGCATGCTTATCTCCCTTGCTGCCCAGAGCCCCCTCTCCTTGGGACGTCCTTCCAGGACAGAGTGAGACCTTGGTCTGGCCCAGCCCTCTCTCCTCTCCCTTGACCTCCACTCCTCCTCCAGAAGCCCCTTCACCCACAGCCCTCTCCATGGCCCCCAACCCAAACCCTCCCTGCCCCTCACAGCCTCGCCTCCAGGAGGACTCTTCGGCAACAGGGGAGACTTCAGGGCTCTCTTCCAATACTATTGGTCAAATATTTGCATGGCCCACCCTTGACCACGCCCACTAGTTCTCTGGGCTTCAGCTCTCTCCCCTTCTGAGTCCCATAGCCCCTGGGAGGGAGGCGGAGCTTCAGCCTCCAGGGAAGGAAACAGCTCTAACTGCAGCCCATGGCACTGGAATTACAAGACCGACTAAAGATATGACATTTTCTACTCTCTCCCCATTGGTTCAAAATTAGCATGGCCCCACCCCCAGTCCCTCCCAGCACTTTCTGCCCTCTCTCCGCCTTCCATTGCGTCTCTGTCTCTGGGAGGGAGGGAGGGGGGCCTCAGCCTTAAGTCTGGGAGGAAGAAGGAGGGAAGCAGCGCCACCTGGAGGCAGGGAGGCTCTGCGCAGAAGAAGTAAGGCAGCTTCATGGAGATTGACTGATGATTCCCAGGAGTTCACTTTTGGACCAAAGTTTGGCCACCAGTCCTGAAAAACTTCAAAATCCAGACCCTTTAAATGGAAATGAAGCCACCCAGAGTCAGGGGATTCCCAGAAGACAAGGGATCATTAACTCAATGGAGACTCTGAATAAACATGGAAGTCCCTTCCCCATAAACCACAGTCTTTAAGCCTCACTC
>NW_024830602.1:0-1399 GCF_019175285.1 Sceloporus undulatus
GGCCGAAGGGGAGGGAGGCTGAAGGGAAGGGCTTGGGCACCCGTCCCAGGCCCTTCTCTTCGGCTGAAAGGGCTCCAAGGGGCCTTTCGGCCGAAGGGAAGAGCTTGGGCAGGCCGCCTCCTGGGCTCCCCCATGGCCCTTGCAGCCCCAGGCCTGTCTCTCCGGAGGGAGGCCTGGGGTCGCATGGGCCGAGAAGGAACCTGCGGAAGTGGCCTGACGCCTCCGCGGGCTCCCCCAGGGCCCTTGCAGCCCCAGGCCTCTCTCTCCACATTAGTGATATGCCATCCCTAAGCGGTGGTAGCCTTGGCTAGGGCCGGTCCTGTCGCCTCGCTGGCCGGGGGTTCCCAACCCCTGGTCTAGATCAAGGGAAGCAATTGAGCCACTCTATTCTGCTTTGGTAAGGTCCCACCTGGAATATTGTGTCCAGTTCTGGGCACCACAATTCAAAAAGGATGTGGAGAAACTGGAGCATGTCCAAAGGAGGGCAACCAAAAATGGTGAAGGGTCTGGAAACCATGCCCTACTGAAGGAGCTGGGGATGTTTAGCCTGGAGAAGAGAAGGTTAAGAGGTGATATGATAGCCTTGTTTAAATATTTGAAGGGATGTCATACTGAGGAGGGAGCAAGGTTAGTTTCTGCTGCTCCAGAGAACCAGATCCGGAGCAATGGATGCAAGCTCCAGGAAAAGATATTCCACCTCAACATTAGGAGGAACTTCCTGACAGTAAGGGCTGTTCGACAGTGGAACACACTCCTTCCTCAGAGTGCAGTGGAGTCTCCTTCCTTTGAGGGCTTTAAACAGAGGCTGGATGGCCATCTGTCAGGGATGCTTTAATTGAGATTTCCTGCATGGCAGAATGGGGTTGGACTAGGTGGCACTTGTGGTCTCTTCCAACTCTATGACTCTATGAATCTCCTTAAATCTTCCATCATTTTGATATAGTCCATCACTTTATTCCAGTCTTCTACCAGTCTTATTATACAATGTACTACATTCCAGTATTCTTTGACACTTTGACACAGGACCAGCAGAGATGGAAAAATGTGCCCTTTTCATTTCTGCACATCCAGCACCTATGTGAACTATTCTTAGATATTTAACGTATTATTAAATACCTTTGGAAAAAACACTTTGCAGTAGTTTTCCCTTAGGGCTTGGGAAGCTGTGTATTTTATCCTCCTTTTCCAAGTTAACTCCCACTCTTCCATCTCAATATTGGGTCCTAGATTTCTTGGCCATTGAACCATGTTTTCTTTAATGGGCAGCTAGTGAAGAGAGGTTAGTATAGGTGTGATATGATCACCTCTTGATTTTCCAGTGAACACTCTGTCTGCCATATTTTGGATTAGTTGAAGTTTCCAGACTTGATACAAGGGTAGCCCTATGTAGAGCACATTA
>NW_024830603.1:0-1399 GCF_019175285.1 Sceloporus undulatus
CGCTTCTGAGCAAACCTGACCAGGGCAAGGTTTTTGAGGTGACATCGCAATGGGACTCAAGTAACCACTTTATTCCACGCAGAGATTTCACCCGTTTTGCTGACTGGCATTTTGTTCACTGGGCTCGCCTGAATGTCGTGCCTCTTACCGGCGCCGTTAAAATTGGCAACCACGACAAACGTTGCCGTCGTTGCGGTCATCCAAATGAGACGCTTCCACATGTGCTCTGCAATTGCCCTCCACACTCAACAGCCTGGAAACATCAGCACGATGCTGTGATGAATAGACTGGCTAAAGCCATCCCTGCTTCAATGGGCACCATTTCTCTTAATCGAACTGTGCCTGGGACAGACAGCCAACTGAGACCTGACATAGTAATCACAGATGAAGACCACAAGAAGATTACTATTGTGAATGTCACCATCCCCTTTGAAAACAGGAAGCCAGCCATGAGGGAGGCCAGAGAATGGAAACATCAAAAGTACACCCCTCTGGCTGATGTCCTGAGACAAAAGGGGTATGAGTTCTCTGTCCATGCATTGCTTGTTGGAGCCCTGGGTGCCTTGGATCCAGCAAATGAACCTGTGCTGAGAGTCTGTGGAGTGAGAAAGCGCTATGCAAAACTCATGCGCAAGCTAATGGTGTCAGACATCATTAGATGGTCCAGAGACATTTACATTGAGCACATTTCGGGCCATCGTCAGTATGAAGAACCAGCTGCGGTTTTGGTAGAAAAGGAACAGTGAAGCTTCAGTCTTCTTTTCTCCCTCCCCCTTTTTTCCTCCCCTTCTTTCCCTTCTCCTTCCTTTCTTTCTCTTTTATAGTATGCAACTGCTTAGATATATTGGTGATTGCCATTGGTAATTTAAAGTAAAGGATATATATTTTGGTCTCCTTAGTATGCTCTATCTTATTTTAAAACTGTTTTAATAACTTAACACATCCTAGGAATGAAATTTGCTTTATATCTAATTTCTATATATTACCATACTATTATGTATTTTTATTTTGCAATTGCATTCTTTGGACTTGATATGTATTACCCATTGGTTTATGTTAAATTGTATCCTTAAATATTTTCTAATAAAACATTTTTGTCTCATGGGAGTTAACTTATAAATTATCTTTGTCTTTAGAAATAGCCCATTCATACCCTCTCCATCACATCCTTTTCTGTTTCCTTTCTTTTATGCCAGTTACTCACCCACAGAGCAGAAAAGCAGAGCAGAGAAGCCAAGCAGAAGAACTGCATTCATCTTATTTTTGTATAGGTCTGACTTCATAGGAGAAGGAGGCTGAGATGTATTGAGGGAGGTGTGAGGTTTCAATTTATCCTCTGAGTTGGAGTGGTGTTGAGTAATGGTTGTGGGTGGGAGGTTGGCTCTACCTTCACTGATTC
>NW_024830604.1:0-1399 GCF_019175285.1 Sceloporus undulatus
ATAATAATAATAATAATAATAATAATAATAATAATAATAATAATAATGTATTACATTCTGTTTCTGCCAAGGTAATAGACCATATGGTGCCCTCCCCGCTCTACAGATTCCAGAATGAAACAGGTTGTCAATATCCATTTCAATCTGGCTTCAACTCTTATGAGACAGAGACAGCTTTGATCACCTTCATGGATCCATAGTTTGTTGGGAACTAAATTGGGAATGTGGATATGTCTCTGCTGGATTTCTTTGAGTCTTTGAGTCATGATTGACCATGGTAATCTTCTGGACCACTTCTCTGGGACAGCACATGTTGTACTGTTTTAGTAGTCCCAGTTATTCTCAGAGAGGTGAACTCAGAAGGTGGTGTTGGGGGATTCCTATTTGTTTTCTTGGCCCTGGTGTATGGGGTATCAGTGTGGAATATCTGTCCCCCATGATATTCCACACTGAAACTGCTTGGAGAGGTTGTCCAGCAGGTTGGCATTTGGAGCTACCAGTACACTGGTGACATCCAGCTCTATTTCTCCTTTCTGTCTAATTCCAAGCAAGCTGTTTCAGTTTTAAACCAGTGGCTGGCATCAATAAAGGACTGAATAAGAGCAAACAAATTGAAATTCAACCCAGACACTACACAGTTGCTTCTGGTCAGTTGAAAGACAGATCAGTGTAGGCATACACTTCTGAAGATGTAGGGTCACAGTTTGAGTTTACTCCTGGACTCGAAACCAGGAGATTCAAGTTTCTGTGGGAGTTCTTTTGCGTGTGCACATCAGTTGTACGTTTTTCTAGATAGTGTATGTCTCATCTGGCCACAGTTAAACATGCTTTAGTTTCAGACTTTATCTCTCTGTATGAGCCTGCCTATACCCTGAGAGTCTCAGGAGAGGCCCCTCTTTCAATCTCACCATGTTTGCAGAAACAGTTGGTGGATACTCAAGATAGGATCTTCTCAATGGCTGCCCTTAGGCCCTGGAATTTCCTCCCTTGAAAAGGTAGAATGGTTTCCTCCATGCAGTTCTTCAGTTAACAGGTAATTTTTTTTTATTTAAACAGGGCTGTACAACTGAAAGCTTTTCATTAAAAGATTTGTAAGATTTGTACTGTTTTTAACTTTTTAAAATTTTAAGTATATGTTTATGTCATTTTAACAATGTTTATATTTTCTATTTTAACATTTTTTTTTATCTTTACCTATATTCTAATCATAATTTCTAAGCTGCCTTGAGTCCCATTTTCAGGGCGGGGAAAGGCAGGGTATAAAATATCATCATTATCCTTTCACTATGAAGTTTATCGCATGGGGGAAAAACGTTCCCCGATGCGTTCTAACGAGCATGAGCACGGGTGCACACGGAGCGTGATGGGAACCCGATGGGTCCCAGAATGCTAGTTTACC
>NW_024830605.1:0-1399 GCF_019175285.1 Sceloporus undulatus
AAAAAAAAGTTTCAGTAACTCCTCCTTCTCAGAATCATAATAATTCCCTGTAACATTGCAAGTAATGTCACAATCTATCTGTGGAAACAGATTCATAGAAACAATGCTTGCAAAGTTTGAGAGAATAAACAACTTTCGTCAATTAAGAAAGACCCAGTAATGATTAGTACTTCATTTCTAGATCTCAAATTCTCACTGACATAATGATGGTACTTTTGATAATGAACTGAGGTTTGCCATTGGAGTACTAATTATGTATTTGTGTGGGTGGGAGAAGCTTCACACAATAGATCTGGAAGTGATATGTAATAAACATTACAGCATGCACAGTCAAAAATACAATGCAAAGTCTGATTGAATTATGTCAATAAGGCTCCAGGGAAGACCTATAAATATTACCATAATCCAAGTATATGCAACAGCCACAGAGGCAAAAGTAGAAGAGATTATATAAAGAGTCCAGAAAAAAACTGGACAACATAGCAACAAAAGATTTCAAGTTTATCATAGCAGACTGGAAAGATGGCAACGAAGAAGAATCCAAAACAGTAGGAAGATTTGGACAAGGTAAAAGAAATGCAGGAGAGTGACTGACTGAATTTTGTGAGGATAATAATTTATTAATTTACGCAAACAGCTTCTTCATACAACCAGAGAAGATACTGTAGACATGGATATCACCAGATAGTAAATACAAAAACCAGACAGACTATATAATTGGAAGCACAAGTTGGAGCAGCTCTACTCTTGTGGCAAAAACTAGACCAGGAGCTGACTGTGGTACAGATCATGAACTACTTATATCGTAAATAATAGTAAAGCTGAAGAACAAAACAAAAACAGTCATCATACCAAAATATGATCTTAACATCTCAATAATGTTTCAACAGACTTTATAGATAAAGTAAGGAACAGATTTATGCTATTAAGCATAATCAACTGATAACTAGAAGTATGGTCAGAAGCCAAGGACATAATCAAGGAAGAATGCAAGAAGACACTTCTGATAACAAAACAAAATTTTAAAAAAAGAAAAAAGAAAAAGTCAAAAATAGGAAAAAAGGGAAAACACAATGGATAACAGAAGAAATGCTTCAAGCAGTAAAGGAAAGAAGCAAAACAAAAGGTAAATGGGAACAAAATCAGAACCATGCATGCAACTGTTCAATGACTAATGCTCAAGGATAAAGAGGACTACTATAATAATCAATGAAGCGAAACAAAAGACAGTAACAAAAAAGTCATCTCTTCCACAGGATATGACAACTCAAAGGGAAATTCAAACAAGAGGGCACGATGCTCTATGCTAAGAGGAACATACTACAAGACCAAGTAGAAATAAAAAATGAATGACACATGGAACAAGGATGCATATGAAAATGGACCCCAAATTCTAGAA
>NW_024830606.1:0-1399 GCF_019175285.1 Sceloporus undulatus
GGGGGGGCCAACATTTTTTTTATCTCCAAATGACCCTAAATATCTTCTGGAGGTGTAGCATTTTCACCATACTTTTGGATCCTCAGGCTGTTTTAAGCACAGAGAAGCCTTTTTTTGAAGTCGAGTGTGAAGAAAAAGTGACTTCTGCTCACTTACTGTTGTTAAAAAAAGGCCTCTGCTGGGCCTAACTTGATCGGGTGGTGGTGGTGAGTGGGTGGTAAAAACAAGTCAAAACTGCTTCCACTCCCTGTAGCGGGTGTGGGGCAAAAATTTTGAGGAGGGTAGGCAATTTGGGATGGAGCTCTTCAAGATCTTTTGGGTGGCAAATGTGGCTTCCTAACTTACCACAATGACCCACACCCCATTGTAGAGCAAGAATGGACAACTGTTACAGGTCTGGAGCCATGTATGCCCACCACCAGACCTAGATGGGTCACCCCACTCGACAAAAGCTGCCCTAGACATGTTTAATTTTTTATTTTATTTTATTCTCCCCTCCATGGAAAATATTTTTGCCACATTTTGTGAGGCCACTAGCTTGTTTTAAGCCCAGGGGATACCTCCCCCCCCCCAATCAGAATGGAGTGCATGTGGTTGTGGCAAGGTACATATGAGGAGCTCATACTTCCCACAGTAGCCGCTGTTATTATTTTTGTATGGCAACCAAGTCCTGATTTGGAAAGAATGACTAATGGAATATTTTCCAATATTAATTCAGTGTTGATAATTAATGAAATAATAGCAGCGAAAGAAATTACTTAATGTCAGGCCTGAAGAGGCAAGAGACAGCATGATTTTGCAGCATGGTTTTAAATTACGGTATTCTGTCAATGCTCTCTTCACTTTGTTAAATGGAGACAAACTAAGAATGAACAGAAGCAGTTCTAAAAATATAGGAGAGCTTTTGAGATTAGCTTGAAATGTACACCAAGCAGTTTGAAATTTTTTTCTTTTTCCTTTTGTTTGCTTTGCTTTTATATGCCTTCAAATCAACCCCAATTTATGGTGACCCCATAATGAGCTTTTCTTGGCAGGCTTTATTCAGAGGAAGTTTGTCATTGCCTTCCTCTGAAACTGAAAGTGTGACTTGCTCAAGTTTACCCAGTGAATTTCCATGGCTGAGTAGGAACTCAAACCCTAGTGTATCAGAATCCAGTCCAATATTGAAAACACTATACAGTGTTGGATCTCAGACTGAAAATATAGGAGTGCATTTCTGGTGACATCCTGCATTGACTTGATGGCTCACGGGCACCTTCCAACTCTATGATTCTGTGACTATGTGATAGCACAGGCTTATAAATAAACACGCAGAGGTTTCTGGTTGGCAACAAACAAACCAAGGTGGGTTACAGACGGGCAGGGGAAGACGTCTTGAAGGTGTCTTCCCCTGAATACG
>NW_024830607.1:0-1399 GCF_019175285.1 Sceloporus undulatus
ATTTTTGCTGGCATTGGCCGGGATTGAAATTGTCAGGTCTGGAAAAACTGGAAAGGTCAATATGACTGATTGGTGGTCTCGATTTTGGGATTTTTGGTTTATGGAAAAGCTCACTGATCAATCTAGAAGGTTGTGAGGTGACTCTTCCTCTGCCTTTTAAAGAACGACGGTCTCCACTTATATCTTATGTCAACCACATTGGAGCAGAAGTGGGTCTTCCTTTGTAATAGGATTCCCTTTCAAGGACTGAACTGGTGCAAAGAAAGTATCTCTCTCTCTTCTGAGTCCATCCCTGTTTTTATGTAATGTTGCCCTTTTACATCCCATATGACCTTGAATTTTTGAAGTTGGTTTTTAAGGTTTAAGAATAAACAGCATTAGTGACAGGACGATGCCCCGAGGAACGCCAGATTTATGCTCCCTTTTAGAGGAGCAACTGTCCCTAAGCATCTCCATCTGGAATCTGCCTGAGAGATGGGACCAGAACCACCGCAACACATTGCCCTTGATCCCCAATTCCCTCAGGCTTTCCATAAGGATGCCATGGTCGATAGTATCGAAGGCCTCTGTGAGATCCAAAAGCATCAACAGGGTCACACTTCACATGTCGATGCTCAAGCAAAGATCATCTACTAAGGCGGCCATAACAGTTTTGACTCCGTATCCCACCCTGAAGCCAGTTTGAAATGGGTCCAGATAATCCATTTCATCCAAGACCGCTTGGAGTTGAAGAGCAACTGCCCTCTTAGTCATGTTGTTTAGAAATAGAAGATGGGAGACCGGTCTGTAATTGTTCATGTCCAAGGGATCTAGGGAGGCCTTTTCCATAAACAGCCGTAACACCGCTTCTTTTAAGCAAGATGGAAAATAGCCCTCCCTAAGAGGTGCATCTATGATATATCTCAGGTGAGTTCTAAGTGCATCTTCTCCTTGGATGACCAGCCATGAAGGGCAAGGGTCCAGAGGGCAAGTTGTCTTCTTCTCATTTCCAGGGAGCGTGACCACCTCCTTAGTACTCACAGATTCAAACTGATCCAATATGATCTCATTCACAGAGTCACTGGACACCTGCCCTATGGCCTCTGCAATAATGCTGGCATCCAAGTCAGCTCTTATCATTTAAAGCAGGGGTCCTCAAACTCCAGCCCTCCAGATGTTTTGGACTTCAGCTCCCAGAATCTCAGATCATTGGCCAAGCTGTCAGGGAGGGCATTATGAGGTAGGAAGTAAATTTGCATGTGGATGGCGATTGGCTGAGGGACAAAGAGGAAGGAGGAGCCTTTGTAGGTCTCTGTAAGTCTATTCAGATTGACTGTAGACTACTGAAGTAGGAAGGAAATTTGCATGTGTGTGGTGATTGGCTGAGGCTTCTGGGAGATGAAGTCCAAAACCCCCTCCC
>NW_024830608.1:0-1399 GCF_019175285.1 Sceloporus undulatus
CTCACTTTCTCGGTCTCCGTCTCCAAGGAAAGCGGAAGCTGGGCCACAGGAGAGGGTCAAGCGGAGGAAGCGTAAGGGGTGCCTTTGGCTTGGTGGTGTTGACACCGCTTCTAAGAAATTCCAGGCCCACAGCAACAGAGATCACTCATCCTTGGGTAACAACACTCCATCCTCAACGCCGTTTTGAAGCCATGGCCTCTGGTCTGAAGATGCCCCGGAAGGCTATTGAGAATTAAGCCCAGAAGAAAGCAGACCAGGCAGAGAAAAGGACTTCTTTTTTAAAAAGGGGGCATTTGGTCAACCAGCATCAACTGGCAGCTTCCATGTCAGTAATGTAGAGGAGCCTTTCTGAGTTTTGGTCCAAAATGTAAGGGAGCTGACAGGTATCTTGCAGAAAACAGGTGTGTGCCCCTTGAAATTCTCCTGTACAAATGGTGCCAAGAAAAGCCCATGATAGGTTTGCTGTTGTTGTTGTATTCTAAATCCCTTCCTTTTCTTCTTGTTATGTGCCTTCAGGTTGTTTCTAACATATGGCGACCCAAAAGTGGACCTATCATAAGGTTTTCAAGGGCTGAGAGCATGTGATTCACCCAAGGTCTCCCAATGAGTTTCCATGGCTGAGCATGGAATTGAATCCTAGTCTCCAGAGTCATCATCATCCAATGCTGAAACTACTACTCCATGGTGGTGCTCTAGGGCCACCATAAACCAGGAACAACTTAAAGGCACACAACAACAACCAGGAAAAGAGACATGCCACATTACACATTGTATAGATGTTGACTATAGAATTGTGCTAGATCACCTTCAAATACCTGGGGAAGTATTCTCTCAAGGAATCTTCTGGTCCTCCAGAGCAACTTCTGGCAAATGTTGGACATAGAGTAGTGCTGGAGGACCTAGAGATTCCTAGAGAGAATCAAATCCATGAATAATCAAAAAACCAAAGCCACAAAAGTGGAGAGCCAAGTGTACTTGCTTGATGGAGCCTTTCCTATTGAGTCGAACTTGGTATGCTTTCATTGGGCCCCAATTTGGAATCAATAGTGTGTTTCCAAATTTATTGTTTATTCTTATTTATTCTCTATTGTTTATCTACAAATATCTATACAGTATATATCCCCTAGATCAGCGGTTCCCAACCTTTGTTGGGCCTCGACCCGCACTGGTGAGGAAAGTCCCACCTGATAGGTTGGGAGTCCAGGAAGGGCTGGGACTTCCAGCTGCCTACAAGCTCCAGCAGGCCTTGTGGCCAGAAGTCCGCCCCTTCCCAGCCTCCCAACCAATTAGGGAGGCCATCAGGGGAGAAGGGGTGGGACTTGGGCCTCAATAATAATAATAATAATAATAATAATAATAATAATAATAAAACTTTATTTATATACCGCCCTTCTAAAAA
>NW_024830609.1:0-1399 GCF_019175285.1 Sceloporus undulatus
ACTTTAAATGTTCTCCAGAGAAACCTGAGCCTAGATATACAATTTTTAAAAAATGTGCTGGGCATCTGCTCCAGCTGATTATTAAATGTTGCCTTTGTTTCCATTTGACCAAAGGTTCTGACTATAAATTTAGGCATGTTTAGAACTAGGTTTTTAGCTTTAGCCCATTTGTAGACAAAATATAAGAAGTGAGGTCATTTCCATAAGGAAGTAAAGTTGTCACAATATATTTCCAAGTTTTTTGGAAACAAGGGTCCTTGTTTGGTTAAGACCAATGTCATCTTATTAAAGTACTCAGTCTGCAATTCTGTACCCACTTACCCGGGAGTAATCTCTCCTGAACTCAGTGAGATCTTCTGGTAAACATATACAGGATATCCTAAAGGCACCATGTCCCATCTGATCTTGGAAGCTAAGTAGGGTCAGCTCTGATTAGTACTTGGATGGAGACCACCAACAAATACCAAGTGCTATAGGCAATATTTCAGAGGAAGGAACTGATAAAATCACCTCTAAATATTCCTTGCCCAAGAAAATTCTATAAAATTCATTGGATCATGATAAGTCAACAGGCAACTTGAAGGCACAGAGAGAGAGAGAGAGAGAGAGAGAAAGGGGGGATTAAGCTTCGATGGTAATACTTATGCTATTACAGTACGGTATTTATACTGACTTTTCCTAAGTATATCATCACATATATTACCATTGTTCTTGTTTGTTGTTACTGCTGTGTGTTTAAAGTGGTTTCTGACTTATGGCAACCATAAGGCGAACTTATTACAGGGTTTCTTAGCAAACTCTGTCCAGAGCAGGTTTGCCCTTGCCCTCCTCTAAGCCTGCGAGAGTGTGACTTGGCTGAGGTTTCCATGGCATAGCAGAGATTCAACCCCTGGGCTCTCAGAGTTCTAGTTCAACACTCAGACCATATGATTCTCATATCACCATAGTAATAGGATAAATTAATGCATCATAATAATATTTTTTGCAAAAAAAGAAGATAGACCTGTAATATCATTTCCACATTTGTGAGTGGGGAGCACTAAAGTTGAAAACTATGCTTGGCCGAGGCCACCCAGTGTCATAGCCAATGGCTACATGGTCAAGATGAAATCAGAGGTATAGATGGCTAATATATAACCCATCATTTGCTTGACATCTGTCCTGTGTTCTACCAGTCTTGTGGAGAGAGAAAAAAACTCATAGTCAAAACCAAAACAAAACAAAGCCTCTGTAAGTTCAAAAAAACACAATTATTTTCTCTCTAGTGTCTCTGGAAGAAAAAACCTGAATCAATACAAACCTAATATGGCAGCAAGGCCAGAGGGTGGGTGGATGAAAAATACACTTAAATGGGGATGTTTTATGTACCCCATTTATGGCCTGTGAGCCTATGTATGAA
>NW_024830610.1:0-1399 GCF_019175285.1 Sceloporus undulatus
GGGGCCACTGACTCCTCAGCCTTAACCTCCTCCGGTTCAGAGATGGGACTGACATCTGACTCAGGATGCTCCTCAAGTTCTTCAGCCTCAGCTTCCAGCTTGTCCACCACTGCTAGCCCACAAGGTACTACCAGCTCCTCAAGCTGTGCAAAGGGGGACTCCAAGGCTGGATCTGGCTGGCACAGTTGGGTCTCAGACGTAGGCTCCAGTGTTTCCTCCTCCAACACTCCATTTGACTCAACAACCTGTTCGGAGACCTCCTCTAGAGAAGATGGTGGGGTAGGAGGAGCATCTGGCAGTGTAACAGGAGGCTCCTCAAGCTGAGGACCTTCCTGCTGGGTAGTAGTCACTGTCTCCAACATGGCTCCAAACTTCATCAGCAACTTTTAGTCATTATTGTTGAATTTTCTAACTCACTATTTAGTTCCATAGAATACTGTATTAAAGACACCTAACAACCAAACTTACTAACAAGAACAAGAAAACATACTGCATAAAGTCACAAAGCTATAAAATTAACAGTGATAACCTTAGATAAAGAATACCAAAAAGGAGTACCAAAGTAACTGAAACTGTCATTAAACTTTTTTCTTTCCACTCAGGTAAAAGAACCTTTTCAATCTATTCCTCCGTCTCTCTCTGAATTTGCGAAGGCCCTGGTTCCTCTACCTCATTGTCATTTTGTTGCACTTCTTGATTTATTGGTAATTGTTCAACTACAGATGGTGGTAGAGGCATGGAAATTCTTCTCCTTCTTCGGTTAGCTGGTTGCAGCTACAATATATAAAAAATAAGAGATAAAGCCAAGTGGGTGGGGACACCCTCTATGAACTTGCTTTATTCCATGATTTATATCTCTTGCACTGCTGTTCTCACCTGAACTGTATTTGAAATATTAATTTGTACCCTATATTGATTTGTTCCCACCATCTGAATGAGTGGTTGATCTAAAAGAGAAAAGAAAAGAAGCGGGAAGCCGTTACAGTCAGTTTATGGACTATGCGCGAATGCGGGTGCTATGTGTTGGCAAATTCAAGATAGTGGCATTGTTACTCACCACCAAATCCTGTATTGGCGTTTGGCATCATTGGCAGGGTAGGCCTTAAGAACATTCTTCGTAAACGTTCGTATGCTGAGGGCAGAGCAGAAGAAGAAAGGGTCAGGGGGTGGGGTAGAACTCTTGTCAGCAAACGGACACTGCCCTGGTGGCACAGTGGTTAAATGCCTGTACTGCAGCCACTCACTCAAAACCACAAGGTTGCAAGTTCAAGGCCAGCAAAAGGACTCATATTTGAATCAGGCTTGCATCCATGCGAGGTCGCTAAATGATTACCAAGCAAATTAGCTTACAGCTGTAAACCACTTAGACCCGTGATGGCGAACGCATGGCACGCGGCGC
>NW_024830611.1:0-1399 GCF_019175285.1 Sceloporus undulatus
ATTGTTAATTAGACATTTAGACATTATGGCACTTAGCCCAGCAGACCCTTAACTTCCTTAAATCACGCTGCCTCCATCCAGTGAATTATAAAAAGGGTTTCCCTTAACCTAAACTGGGACCAGTTAAGGAACCTTATTTCTACTTCTTTACTGATCTTCCCAAGCATCAACTGAGCCAAAACATGTGTAAAAGGAGCATCGAGTAGTAGATACTCCAAGGAGGTATTTATTATAGATAAAGAAATATAAACAAAATAGAAGTCATACAAGATATTAAGAATCTTGCAGGTACAATATTTGTAAGTATATAATATTCAATTCATACAAGCTATTAAAACAATAAATAAACCTAAGTGTCCAATTCTGAGACTAACTTCCAAGATCCGCTCTTTAACTCTCTCTCTCTCGATCTCCAACCGACACAATTCCCCCAACTGTCTCTTGGTCTCTCAGGCTTTATATCTCTTTCTCACGGAAGCTTCCAGAAGAACATTTATCTTGCTCTCTGATTGGTCAAGAGAGCCTTCCGTAGCAGTGATGTCATTCTGTGTGGGATGTGAGAGGGACTGGGACTCCATCCAATCAGGGCTAGGGATGGTGGGAGGGACTAGGATTCCAGCCAATGGGAGCCCTCAGAGTGTCCTCAGGAGGACTCCTTCTGTTCTTAAAAGAGCATTGAACCCAGGGTTGGTCCTCCATTTTGATGCAGTGAGGCTCCTGGTTTTGGAGCCACCCTGAAAGGAAGCCATTCCTAATGGCTGAATAGTGGTCTTCCTATTTCTATTCCCAGTGAAGGGAAGAAGGCCCTGGAGTGTTCTCTGCCTTTTGTAGTAAATGGACTTGACCAAACAGACTGGAAATCAAATACATAAATAATAAAGATTGGATGATTGGGAGAGGCTGCCATAGACTTATATCAGTTTAGAAAAGCAGATTGTCAGGACCTACATGGAAAACCTTTCATGTGCTAAAAAAGTCTCCCATCACACAAGAAATCTAGATGACCAGGAACAAAGATGGCAGCCTTGTCTTTTCCCTCTTACCCCTTTCTTGAAGATCCAGGGAGCTAAGGAAAAGAGAAGGGAGGATATTCCAATATGTCCCACTTTATTGATATCCTGAAGTGATCAAATCATATTTGGGATTCACCCTGTGCCTCCCTCCTTAATCGCTCTCTGGATGAGGGCTATTTTCTATTGCAGATCACCTTTTGGGATGTCGCAGTGTTCTTCACAGAAGAGGAAAGGCCATTCTTGAGTTTGAAGCAGAAATTTCTATAAAGGATTTGGAGACCATGCCCTATGAGGAAGGACTGAGGGAACTAGGGATGTTTAG
The DNA here is from genome assembly GCF_019175285.1 of Sceloporus undulatus. Taxonomy (NCBI): domain Eukaryota; kingdom Metazoa; phylum Chordata; class Lepidosauria; order Squamata; family Phrynosomatidae; genus Sceloporus; species Sceloporus undulatus. Next base: position 1,336 of record NW_024830611.1, read on the forward strand.
CCTGGAGAAGAGAAGGTTAAGAGGTGATATGACAGCTCTGTTTAAATATTTGAAGGAATGTCAT
>NW_024830612.1:0-1399 GCF_019175285.1 Sceloporus undulatus
TCTTTCGTTACCCGGAACAGTTTTTTCCAAGCTAACTTTTTCGTACCCCGGAAATTTCGTAACGCGATCAATTCGTATCCCGGGGTACCACTGTAGAAGTATAGTGTCTAGATCAAGGGAAGTAATAGTGCCACTCTATTCTGCTTTGGTCAGGCATCACCTGGAATACTGTGGCTTGGGCCCAGGTTACTTGGAGGACCGCCTCTCCCCATATAATCCACCCCGCACACTCAGGTCAGCCGGGAAGAATTTGCTGAGGGTGCCAACTGTGATATATGTGTCGACCTCGCAAAGGGCCTTTTCCATCTCAGCCCCACAGATTTCGAACACCCTTCCCGATGAGCTCCGCTCCATCACCTCCCTGGATCTCTTTAAAAAGAGACTCAAGACCTTCTTTTTCCGTCAAGCTTTCCCCCCTGATATGTATCTTGTACCATTGATTATCAACTCAGCTGGCTTTGATATGGTTTTTATGGTTTTATGGTCTGCCTGCCAAGAAGAAGAGCCCTCCTCCCGACTACCATCTTGAGGGGAGAGAAGCAGAGTCATGATGTGTTATGTATTGTTAATCTGATATTGGAAACCGCTTTGATCATCCACGGAAAAGCGGTATACAAATAAAGCTTATTATTATTAAATTGCGATTGAATTTTTATTGTCAAGTTTTAATGTTATGTATATATCGTGTTGTTATTTTTTATTATTGTATTTTGTATTCTTTGTTGTGCACCACTTTGATCAGTTTTGAAAAAGCGGTATATAATTTATTATTATTATTATTATTATTATTATTATTATTATTATTAGTTCTGGGCACCACAATTCAAAAAGGACATTGAGAAACTGGAGCGTGTCCAAAGGAGGGCGACTAAAATGGCGAAGGGTCTGGAAACCATGTCCTATAAGGAACGACTTAGGGAGCTCGGGGTGTTTAGCCTGGAGAAGAGAAGGTTAAGAGGTGATATGATAGCCCTGTGTAAATATTTGAAGGGATGTCATGTTGAGAGGGAGCAAGCTTGTTTTCTGCTGCTCCAGAGAACAGGACCCGGAACAATGAATGCAAGCTGCAGGAAAAGAGATTCCAGCTCAACATTAGGAGGAACTTCCTGACAGTAAGGGCTGTTTGACAGTGGAACAAAGTCACTCGGAGTGTAGTGGAGTCTCCTTCCTTAAAGGTCTTCAAACAGAGGTTGGATGGTCATCTGTCGGGATGCTTTGATTTAGATTTCCTGCATGGCAGGGGGTTGGACTGGATGGCCCTTGCGGTCTCTTCCAACTCTACGATTCTATGATTCAAGGTGAACAGTGTTCTTAAAACAGGGAATATAAACCACAAGATTTTCAGATGGTCATCCACGTGCTTTCACACACTGCTGGAAAGATAGCTTGAACCAACACT
>NW_024830613.1:0-1399 GCF_019175285.1 Sceloporus undulatus
TGGGGCACTTTTCCTGACCTCTCTCCTGTGCTCTAAGGTCTTTTTCGATATCCACACTACGGCTTTGTGGAAGCAATCAGAGATCCACGTGAGGATGACACTCTTGTGGCCCTACCAGTGGGCTTTCTAGAGCACCATTCTGACCGCATCGCTGGACAGGAGAGATGGTCAGTGGTTCTAGGGATGCTCTGAAGTTGTCACATTGAATGGCCTTTTTCTGTCCCCATTCCAGTCTTACGGAGCCTCAAGGAACCTGCGTCAAGGAGGAGGATGTTGCCTGTCTGGCACTTGCTGTGGCAGTCCAGCCTTCTTTGTCGGTAAGGAAAGAGTCTTTCAGATCCACAGAGGGGCCTCATCTTTTGCCCACGACTGTCCTGAGACAGGACCATGGCCTGTGGTCAGGCAGTGAAGGGCGCTGACCCTTCCTCTCGAGGGTGACCAGGTGTCCTCCTTTTCCAGAACATGTCCAATGTTTCAACCTCATGACCAGGAGGAAATCCAAAATGTCCTCCATTATAAGCATGGTTAAGAAGCATGCATTTACATTGTGTGTGATTACTTCTGTTTTGTAATGTCCTACATTATTCCATGAATGTACTGCATTTCTTCTTTTCCTTTGAAAGGATTTCTTGGAAATGGAGGAAGTGCCCACGGAGGCCGAAAATGAGGTGGAAGATGGGGACAAGAGGTACTACCTTTCTTTCCATCTCCAAAGGGCATGTGAGGCCATGGAGGAGCCATTGGTGGGCTTCTATTCTGACCTTTGTCTTGTCTCTCCTACCAGCTTCCAGAAAGAAGCCTTGGATGAACCTGCCATCTTAGCGGTAAGTTAGGGAAGGGTTGGCTCCTGGTTTGTAATACGTTTTCCCATAAATGTACTCCATGCATCCAATGTGGCTCAACTGTCAGACCCAGCAGTCCTGGGCAGCAGAGCCAGTGGCCAGGAATACTGGGAGTTGCAGTCCAACAATTTCTGGGTTGCACACGTTCTAATATAAGAATGTCCCCCAGTAGCTCTGCATTTGCTTGCCTTCAAGTGCAATTTCCCTTCTCCTGAGAGACAGAGACGATAGGCCCTTCTTCAGTGGAGAAGTCTCCAAATGCGTTCTTCTTTTCTTGTGAAAGGTTTCCCTGGAAATGGAGGAGGCAACCCCAGAAACCAAAAACGAGGAGGAAGACGGGGATCAGAGGTACTCCTTTTCTTGACATCTCCAAAGAGCATGTGGGCCCAGGAGGGGCCATGGATGGGCTTCTATTCAGACCTTTGTACAGTGGAGCCTTGCCTTATACAGGGATCCGTTCCGAACCCTGTAACGTAAGGCAAATTCTGCCTATGCTCGAGCCTCATTCAGTATAATGGGGCTCATGCTCACCATTCATTTGATTGCCATGCGGCTTC
>NW_024830614.1:0-1399 GCF_019175285.1 Sceloporus undulatus
ATGGAATTGATGAAAATCAGTGGAAAATTTTGGACTTATGAGTCTCAGTTGGCATCAAGGCCCGGGTGAGATTAGATGGCCTCTGATTTGTTTTGAGTTGAATTGGTCCATTTCTGAAGTACTGAACTGGGGTCCAAAAGAGACATTGTACCCCCCAATAATATTTGTCTAAAACAACTTAGATGTTTTTGTAGAGACATCTGATAGTTCACCCTGTTTTGTCGTTTTGTTTATTTCAGTTTACTGTGAACAATAGTAGAAATCCTACAAGCAGTCAAACACTGAGAATTCAGAGGGAAACAGATTTCATGTAAGTAATTTTTTGTATTTTTAAACTTGTAGAATCATATGACACTCTTGTAAGATGCTGAGGAATCTTGGCTTCCTCACTCAATCAGGTTTTGACACTTTCTTTTATATTTACCAAGTCTTTATGGCAGTGAATAAGACTAGGCTGTAAATGTCAAGGATGTCCTCTGGCTGAAATACTAACCTGATCCCATAGCCTGAAAATGAGTGGCTGATTTTACAAACCAGCAGAGAGATGCCAGACCTTATAAAGCCTTCTTATCCAAGTAATTCCCTCTGCCTGAGCAGCTTATTATTGCAATAAACAACAGTGAAGACTTTCTTGCCTTGCTGATGCCAGACCTCCACTTTGTCCCTGTTTCTTCTACTTTTGGCATGTTAATGGCTTTGCTGCTGTTGTGCCATGAGCCTCAACATACCTGTTTGTCTCTCGACTTCAGTTTGTATGCCTTATCCTTTGCCCACCTGTGATCCTATCTTCTGAATCTGGTCCCTTCATCTACTAACAGCAGAATCCTGCTGTAAAATTAGATTTAGATATATTACCATAACATTGGTCCAAACTATACTGAAACGTAGCTTTCAGTAGATGGTGTTTTTTTCTTAATGCCTTGTCCAGCACAGCTATAAATGTATGTCTAGTATCTTTTGGCTAGTTTCATTTATTGACCTAGGGATGCTACTGTAACAAACAGTGCTAGCCTACCATATATACTTGTGTACAAGTTGACCTTATGTATAAATTGAGGTCAACTTTTGGGGCCAAAAATGTGGATTTTTATATGACCCGTGGATACGTCGAGGATCAGACTTGAGTGGGCAGCCCAGCTGGGGAGAGGCTGCTGGAGATTGCATGCCCTCTCCGGCATCTCCCTCACTGGGCTTTTCCCCGCAGAAGAAGCCTGGCCAGGGAGAGGCTTTTGAACAATCGTGCACCCTCCTCAGCATCTCCTCAGCCAGGCTCCTTCTCTGGGGAAAGAGCCTGGCCAAGGAGAGGCTTCTGGGAGGGCGATCGCCCTTCCCAGCCTCTCCTCACCCAGGATCCTTCTCTGGGGAAAGAGCCCAGTCGAAGAGAGGCTGCAAGGTGCAC
>NW_024830615.1:0-1399 GCF_019175285.1 Sceloporus undulatus
AGTTCATCTTGCTTATTTCCCATGCTCTGTGCATTAGTGTAGAGACATCACAGACCATAGAAGACAACAGCAAAACGGGATGAATAAGAGACCTCTATTTAAAAAAAATCTGAAAAATTTAATCCAAGAAATTAAAGCAAAATTCAAACCAAGGGCAGGGATGCCCTATGGAGAAAAAAAGAACATAATACAGGAACAAGATGTAATGAAAAGATGCTGGAGGCAAAACACAGAAAAGTTATACAAAAGAGATGAGGGAATGAATGACATTTGGAATGAGGAGTTATAGCAAGACGAACCTCAAATTCGAAGAACTGAAGTGGGATTTGTAATAAAGGAAATGAGAAAAAATAAATCACTGTGAACAGATGATATTCCAATTGAACTACTACAATTTCTACAGAAAGATGCAACTTCAGTGCTAACTGAAATATGGAACAAATATGGAAAACAAAGAGGTGGCCAACAGACTAGAAACACTCGATATACATACAAATTCATAAGAAAGGAAATACAAAATACTGCAGCAACTATAGGAAAATAGTGCTAATCTCACATGGAAGCAAAATAATGCTCAAACTTCTGCAGCATAGACTCCAACCATACATGGAGAGAGAAATTCCAGAGGTGCAAGCAGAATTCAGAAAAGGAAGGGGAACTAGGGAACACATTGCAAACATATGATAGCTAATGGATTGCACCAGAGAATTCCAAAAAAGAAACAGCATGTGTTTCATGGACTGCTGCAAAAAGCATTTGATTGTATAGATCATGAAAAGCTATGAAAGGCACTCAAATACATGAGCATGCTACTACATCTGATGAATAATCTGTACCAAGGACAAGAGGCCACTGTTAGAACAGAATTTGAGGAAACAGAGTGGTTCTCAATTGGCAAAGGGATCAGTCAAGGCTACATCCTATCACACTACTTGTTTAACTTATATGATGAAAACATCATAAGAAAAGCAGTATTAGAATCAGAAACAGGAGGGGTGAAGATAGGAGGAAATAATATTAACATCCTAAGATATGAGGATGACATAATATTAGCAGAAGACATTCAGGAAATGGAAGGTCAAAGATAAAAGTGCAAAGACAGGTCTGATGCTGAACATAAAGAAAACAACAATAATGACAACTGAAAAAATACACAAATTTAATCTAGACAATGAGGAAATTGAAATAGTTAAACAATTTCCATATCTAAGATCAAATATTGACCAGAATGGAGACTGCAGTCAAGAAATAAGAAAAAGACTAGGAATGGGAAAGGCAGGAAAGAGCAAAGACATACAATGTTTTATTCTATGTTGTAATATTGTTAATTGTTCTATTATCATTTTTGTTGTAATCTGCCTTGCCTTGATTCCTCCAGGAAAGGGCGGAATATAATATT
>NW_024830616.1:0-1399 GCF_019175285.1 Sceloporus undulatus
AGACAAGTGGGAGGACGCGACGGTGGAGGAGTGACTGTGCCGCGGCTCGTGTGCTTCAGGACGGGCGGGGTGAAAGAAGGAGGGAGACGGAAGCCCAGTAGCAGGAAGGACTAAGAAAAGGAGGAATAGAGCGTCGACGGAAGTGCTGTTGGAGGACTAAGAAGAAACGGAGACCGAAAGTGTAGAGCGTCAACGGAAGAAGGAAGAAGAGTAAAAGCGGAAGTGCAGCAGAGGGAATATATCATAGAGCGGAGAGATAGAAAGCCATAGGAAGGAGACAGTTCTGGAGGACTATAGACTAAAAGAATACGACGTGAAGGAAAGAGCGACAGCGGAAGAAGGTCAAAACGGACAGAAAACTACAGAGCGGCAATAGGAAGCAGAGGTAGAAGGAAGAAGGTCTAAAGGACATTTTAAATGCGTGGTTTTTTTTCTTTTTCTTTTTTCTTTCTGAAACAGAAAAGACTCTAATTGAGCTCAAAATATAAGGGGGTATGTAATGAAATTTGGAATTGAAGGCTGAAAGGTGGTTTCTGAGGGGGGAAATAAAACAAATAGTAATAAAAAAAAATATAAGAATAATAATAATAATAAAAAATAACTGGAAAAAAAAGGGGAGATAAAAAAGAATAAAGAGGAATTTACTGCATTGTATTTGATAAATACTAAAATTTAGTTGATATTATTAAGTAAAGGAAACAGTTGGAAGTATATGGTGAAATTTTGTAAGTTAGGGTAGGTGCTTACTTAAAGGATTGTTAGAGAAAAGTACAGAAGTATTGGAAGAATTTTATATATATTGGTTTGAAAAGATCCTAGAAACTGTGTATTGATAGGAAGAGATAGATAGGGGGAGGCAAGATTATAGTGCTAATTTAACATAGACATTTTACAGAAGGGTTTATATTGTTACCTATAAGGATAATTTTGATTTAGACTGAGTGTGTATTTATAACGTGTTATTAATTCCTAATTACCATTTTTTTTCTTCTTCGCTCCTCTCTCTTATACTATCTTTTCCGGGTGTTGGAGGTTTATATTTTTACAGATTTAAAGGAGAAATATAAGAAAGTGATATGAATATTAACACTAGACAACAAACACAAAAAGCTAATCAGTTAGCTCAAAATCAGAGAAAACTTTCAATTGACAAAATTCAACCCCAAGAAATGAATCAATTACTACTTGAAAAAATAGAAAATCTCTCTACTAATCTTTCTGCAAGTTTGGCAAAGGAGATGAATAATTTTAAAAAAGAGATAAAACAAGAAATAAGGGCAGATTTAAGAGAGATTAATAAGAAAGTGGACACTTTGATTCAAGACAACCAAAAAATTAATCAAAGGATTGAGATTGTAGAATTTAGAGCAGAAAAATTGGAATCAGATTTAGCAAAACT
>NW_024830617.1:0-1399 GCF_019175285.1 Sceloporus undulatus
ATAGAGTCCTTTTGAGTTCGTGTTACTTGACTTTAATCCAATGTAAAATTATTTTCTTTAAAAACAGTTGAAAACTGAATCAACGAGCTTTTTAAATCAAACTAGCCATATCTACTTTGATATTCTAAACACATGAATTCTGCTGTTTTGGTTTTGAAAAATTAAAAGATTGTGTGAAAATTGTAGCACCTGAAATAATTCAAATACAGGGTTCACTTGAGATATTATTTGAGCTCTAACTCCAAACTTGCTAGAGTCAGTGATATCAAAGGATTGTAGCATCAGAGAAGCTAATGACAGTCTCGACACATGGCAGTATTTGTATAGATACACTGTCATCCTATTATTTCTTGTATACCGTAACTGCCTTGGAATAGTGTATCAGGTTTCTATCCATCCTCCATCACCTTATACACATCCTGCCTTTTTCTCAGACAGGGACTCACAAAAGCTTACAAAAAGGCAGAAAATGCAATAGACACATACAGTTAAAAATACTGAATTTTTGCCTTTGTTATAGTTCTGCATAATTTATGAGCCAGTCATCTGGACAGATTGGATATAGATAGATAGGACAAAGAAATGTAGATTGACATATGCTGGGAGCATCTTCCCCAAAACCTGAAGCCAACATTGCAGTCTGCTGTGAAATGGAATTTGGCTAAGATAAAGAGGTTCTGCCTCTTCCTCTTTGGCAGCTCGCAATGACTGAGTGAGGCATGGGCAGTTGGTTAATGGGCTGAATCAATCATGAGACAACATGTCCAAGTAATTCTACTTTCTGCCTAGGCAGCTGAGGGCATCCAGATCTGCTGCTGACTGAAACCTATACTGTTTTTCAGCCCCAGAAAATATAAGTTCTGCCACTCAGAGGACAAGCTGTTTTGATGTGAATTGATAGCTGGCTATTCTTAGGAAACTCAAAGTGTCTTAATAGTCCCTCTTCCCCTGCTTGATAAAAGTTTATGTTTAAGTAGAGCACAGAACAAATATCAAACATAAGTAAGAGTAACCTTTTTTAGAGAAAGCAACAAAAAAGGTTGATGTCCTAAATCTGTAAAACTGGAACCATATGGCAGAGCTTAAAGAAATGGGTAGAAATATATAGGAAACAGATATTTTGTGAGAATTCCATATTTAAGAAGGACATTATTCTGCAAGACAGAAATTACCTAAGTGCCAACTGTGAAGAGTAGATGTTACTTCATTTGCCTTCCTGAACTCATAGTGTTCAAAAGCAAGAAAATGTGAAGAGTTTATTGAGGACCATTAGAAAACACAGATTTTAACATAGTTCCAGAGAATAGCTTCAATTTCTTCTCAGGATGATTTGTACTGAATTTGTTTTCCTTTGGGCTTGGTGTTCCAAGTACTTAAAAGTAGTTGTTGGTGTTGTATG
>NW_024830618.1:0-1399 GCF_019175285.1 Sceloporus undulatus
ACATGGCATGATGCAAGCTAACTGCAGAGGATGCTTCATGCTGTGTGCCACCAAGACATGACTCACAACCAATACAGTATACAGCTCACATGTGGATTGATGTGGGTTGGATTTGTGTGTAGAAGAGATTATGAAGTGGATGGAAGCTAGAGAGGAGAGATAGTAAATATTTGTTTTATATTGTTACTCAGGATAAAGAACCACCAAGGACTGTGAATTATTTTTAAGTGTCGAAAGTGCTTAGTGCATCGCCAATGCCTATATCTGGAGATTTTTTTTTGTTATTGTTGAGTTCTGGGAGTGTTGCCTTCAGACTGTGCTATACATTGGCTTGTGAATGGGATCAGAATTCAGAGCTAAGAAGGAACTAAGAGCCGGTGTGACAATCCTGTTCTTTCCCACCCAGGAAACATTCCAAAGCAATTAAAACATCCTAAAGCAATTTTGAATGCTCTGCTTCTTCCCCTAAGCAACAATTTCAGTATAAATATCAGCCCCAACTGACTGTTCTTCAGCGTCAGTCACAAGCTTACTATGTTGTGAATCGCTTTGATCTACAGGAAAGGTGGTATATAAATAAAGTTTTATTTATATATCTTTTTTATTTCGACAGTGGAATATACTCCCTTAGAGTTTGGTGTAGTCCACTTCTTTGGAGGTCTTTAAACAGAGGCTGGATGGTGCTTGGAATGTGTATTCCTGCATGGCAGAAGTGGGTTGAATTCAATGGCCCTTGTGGTCTATTCCAACTCTATGAGTCTATAATGCAAATGGTCCTTACCCACAGAGGTCACATTCCCATAATTCTCCATCATTATATAACTGTACATAAGTCGCTGCTTCTTCGACAACAGTTTCCATTCGTCCTCGGTGAAATATATCGCCACATCCGCAAAGGTCACCTGGAAAAGAAAATAGCCCTCATCCAGAGAGACACTAAGCAAAAGGGGAGGAAAGCACATGGTGCATCCAAATATTATTTGATCTCTTTAGAATTCAGTCCAGGATATAAACTTTAAATTCTGTTTGCAAGAAAAAAGTTACTGCCTTTGAGATCCAGTTTGTCTTGAATCTTTTCAATATAATATGCAATATAATAAACAATATAATTTAGGCAATGGGTGGGATATTGATGATGGATTAGGATACTGACTATCCCGACACATACAGTACATTTAGCCACCAAAGAATTATGAATTCTTGCCACATATGAGAGGCAAATGTCATTTTTAATAACAGTTCTGGGGAGCACTCTGGGCTTGAGGGCCACTGGGCCCACCCCATATTTAGATCCAGTGACATTCTCCCATAGCCTCCAATATTTCATAGATGGGAAAAACAAGACACATGTCGACAAGCAACCCAGAAGGCAGGTAAGATGGCCAAAGTTGTTTATGGG
>NW_024830619.1:0-1399 GCF_019175285.1 Sceloporus undulatus
CTGCCAGGCGTCCCAGAAGGATACCATGGTCTATGGTATCGAAAGCCGCTGAGATGTCCAAGAGCACCAGCAGGGACACGCTTCCCCTGTCGATGCTCAGACGGAGATCATCGACCAAGGCGACCATGGCCGTCTCAACCCCATAACCCGCCCGGAAGCCAGTTTGAAATGGGTCCAGATAATCCATTTCATCCAAGACCGCCTGAAGCTGGATTGCAACCGCCCTCTCGATCACCTTTCCCAAAAATGGTAGCAGCGAAACAGGCCGATAATTATTATGTACCAGGGGGTCGAGGGAGGGTTTTTTTAGGATAGGTTTTACAATGGCCAATTTCAATTGTGATGGAAATAGCCCATCCCTTAGAGATGTATTAACTATCCGGCGTAACAATGTTGTTACAGCCGGTCCCCTCTGGGCCGCTAGTCACGAGGGACAGGGATCAAGAGAGCAGGTTGTCTTCCGAACACTTCCGAGGATCATACAGTCTATATTATATAAAAATCCTTCCTGGGCAACAGTTCACTCCATCCATCTGAGGAAGTAGACTTGGGCTGCATCCACACCTCAGAAATAATCCGGTTTGGCCCAATGGTATGGATTTCTGGGAATTGTAGCTTGTCGTGACACCAGAGCGCCACTCTTGAGTACAGTCTCCATTTAGGCTTATAACATCTTTAACTATTTTGACGTCTTCATCATTCACTTTAAAGTTTTGTAAATCATTTGTGATCATTGTTTTTGTTTTCTTAATATTCAAGTTATACACTTTCTACTGTGGCTTTCATCAAGAGTTGTTCCAAATCGCTGCTATTTTCTGCTGGTAATCTGCGTATCTTAAATTGTTGGTGTTCTCCAATTTTCACAGCTCCTTCCCCGTCTAATTCTGGTTCTGTCTGATATATCCTGCATATAAATTAAATTATGATTGTGAAAACTGAACAGTAAAGAAGTCTGACAAGAAGAGAAATACCGCATTTGGAAGGTGAAGCTAGAGGAGAGTTCTGCTGATATCAAAGACTGCCAAAAAGACAAATAAATGGGTCCAAGAGCAAATCAAGCCTCAATTCACATTAGAAGCCCAAATGACCAAAATGAGGCTATTGTATTTTGGACATATCAGGAAAATATTAGAAATTATTAGATATTAGATATTAGAATTCTAGATATTAGAAAAGATGATAATGCTACATAAGGTTGAAGGCAGTAAGAGAAGAGGAAGTCTACATTACAGATGGATGGACTCCATGACAAAAGCTGCAGCCTTGAGTCTGCAAGATCTGACTAGGGCTGTTGATGACCAGGACATTGCACTTCTCTCATTCATAGGGTCAGAGCTGACTTGGCAACAATCGACAGCAACAATGTCCAAAATAGCTTTTCCAAGTTCAGTGAAAAACA
>NW_024830620.1:0-1399 GCF_019175285.1 Sceloporus undulatus
CTTGTAAGCGCCTGGCTCCCCTTGTAATTTAAGCGCCTGGCTCCCCTAGTAATTTAAGCGCCTGTTGCGCTTGTTTGCTTATATATCTTGTGCTGAGTTATGTCTTTATTAAGCAATGCTATGCTTCCTTGAAAGAATATGCTTTTCTTACTTTTGGTACTGGTACCGCTTCACTTTTCCAGTTCTATTCCATAGGAAACGTTTGAGGGGGGGGGGAAATGCTGTAGCTGTTATTTCCAAGCTAGCCGTTAGGGAGAGCTACACAGCAAATTCGATGTGGAAAGCGGGGGATGGGTATCTGTTTTCGTCATCCTTGGTCCATGCCTGCCTGGCATAACAAATGCCTGAAAAGGGGTACTTGTTGTTGCCATGGCGACACAGTACAGCACTGCTTCAAAGGTGAGAATGTAGCACCTTTGCTGCCCTTGACCCTCCCCCATTTCCTCCTACATCTAGAGCGCCATTTTTGAAGCCACCTTTGAGGTGAAGACTACTAGTGCTTGCTCTGGCTCTTGGCCCTTTTTTTTTTCTGGTTTCCAAAAAATAAATTTAGCTATGGAAGACAGCACCAAAATAGGTGGTAGGGGCGCAAGCTGGAAACCAGATGAGACTAGGTGTTTGATTGCTATTTGGGGAGAAGAGACAGTACAAATGCAACTCAGCAAAAACCACAGGAACATCTGTGTGTATGACAAAATTGCGTCTCAACTACGTAAACATGGATTTAATCGTTCCGCGGGAGAGTGTAGAACGAAGGCTAAGGCACTGAAACGCGGTTATAAGAAAGCTGTGCAGTTGTCCAGGACGAGTGGAATGGGAGCTATTGATTTTCCATTTTTCAGTGAGCTCCAGGACGTCTTTGCTGGAGACGCGAGCATTGAGGCAAAAAGAGCTGCGGGCGGAAATGCTCTAAGGTTTGAGAAAAAGACCGACACTCCAGAGATGCCGCCTGAGACGCGCGTTCTTAGCTCAACACCTAATGCTTCTTCTGAGGATCTATTCACTCATGGTAAGATTATTGCAAAAACCTCTGTGCTGTACTTTTTGTTTTTCGCTTTATCATTACATGTTCAACACCTTAACATTTTCCTTACTTTATATTTTTCCCTTCCCTTTCATCCCGCAGAAGCGGTTCAAGAACACTTTGTTTTAAACTTGACTTCAGTACAGGAAGAAGACGAAGACCTGACTCAAATTGTGTCTGAGGAAGAAGATGTTGGTCAAACTGGGGAGTCTAATGATAGATCAAGCGACCACCGTCCGGTTCCATTGATATATGAGTGAGCTTAGTCCGCGGATGGGTGTTGCATTGCAGTGACTAGTTATGACACCCCAATGACACGCAAACAGCACCTTTATTCTTTAATATTGTTGTATGTAGTGTTCTGGTTGACAGTGC
>NW_024830621.1:0-1399 GCF_019175285.1 Sceloporus undulatus
GACTCGGGTATGGTACATTCTAAATTTGTGCCCACAAAGGAGATAATTTTTTTTTTGAGAAACAAAGTCTTAATTTGTGTACACAGAAGTAATGGATTCTTTTTATCTTTTATCTTTTTTCCCCAGGTCCAACAAAAGTCAGTGTAAGGAGCAGAAGAAAGTCACTGTATGAAGCAGGGACAGGCAGCCAAGTGGTGGTGGGCACAGGCATCCACTATGCAGGAGATGATGGGATACTATTCACCTGCAAGATATTCCACACAAGAAATAAGAAGTAGATGGACAAAGGTGTGGCCATAGGAACCAACTCCCTAAAAGCAGGCCAAGACATCCTAGGGGGAAAATGAGATGAAGGGGGGAGGTAAGCCAGTCTAATGACTTAGGATGTGTCTACACATGCCAAGTAAAATGGTGTCACCTAGTTTTTACAATGAGCTGTCCAAACAAAACATGACTGGGATGTTCAGATGTAGCCCGTTTCATCACTTTAGGGATTTAATCCAGAGAAATAAAGCAAGGATTTTCCTGGGTTTGAACAGAAATTGAGATATTCACACAGATGTGTGACATGACTCTATAGGAGTTCAGAAATACATACATTTGCATGTATAGAGGATGGAGGGGGGGATCCCTAGAGTGGCCACAGCCATATGGCCAGTCATACTATGATTTATGTGACTTGGGTGTGTTTTAAAAAAGAGTAGTATGTGGACAGTTCTCCCAAACTCACCTTGGCGTGTGTTGAGAAGCCCATGATCACTCCAGATCAGGATAATACCAAGGGAAGATGGGTATTCCTTTCAGTGTAGACATGTCCTTACTCTTCAAGCAATTTTGCTTGACATTGCCAGACCCGCCTAGGAGATCGAATGAAGAAATCCTGAAAAACTAGCTGAAGTCAGGAAGCCTGCTTCCATCAGAGCAACCCATTATGTAATGTAGCCTTTCTAGATTTAAGTAAAAGGAACATTTTTTTAATACAAATCTCAATGCTATAATGATGGGAAAGAATCCAAGAACTTTATACTGCTTAAGTAAGTACACTAATTGTGTGTGGTCATGAAATTTACCAAATAGTATGAGTTGAACTTTTAATCTGTTATTACAAAGAGTTTGATTTCCTTTTCTGCAATATTTCAGTAACCATGTGAAAGTCACAACCTAATCAACTATGACATCTCAAAACTCCGTCTCTCATCTGCAATATGGGAATAATGATACTGACCAACAAGCATGGGGGTAAATTCTGGATGACAAAGGAAATTCTGGAAGAAAATCAACTCCTTTCAGGTGGTGCTAGAGAAGAGTTCTACAGGTATTATAGACTGATGAATAAATCAACTTTTTTTTTTTTTCGACTTCCTTGATCTTTCATTCTGATCTTAGATGCTCTTATATG
>NW_024830622.1:0-1399 GCF_019175285.1 Sceloporus undulatus
GGGCTGTAAAGCTAAATAAATGGAATCATTGTAAGCAGCAGGCTGGAGCAAGAGGAAGAAACACTGGGTTTAAATCTCACAAAGGAATTTATTGGTCATGAGAGGCTACAGACTTGGTGGATGCGTATATATCATTGATTTATAAAATATATGGAGTGAGTCCAGTGGTCCTTGAAAATGTTCAGCCAGTTATTCCAGTTTAACAAACCACATATTTCTTTTAACTCTTTCTGTGTTCATGGAGGGTTGTTTCATTGCTTCATTCAGCAGCTCTGGTCACAGCAGCCAGTCAGGTACCACTCCCTAATACCTGTCAGTGGACATTTGTATTCCATGCTTGGGGTTGCATATGTTCCCTCTTACCCAGGAGTTCAAGGCAGCAAGTACGGAGTTGTTGTCCCATTATCTCTATGCAGGCCTTCCTTGGACATATTTTTTGCCATTTGTTGTTGTATGCCTTCAAGTCGTTTCCAATTTATGGTGACCACAAGGCCTTCCTTGGAAATATTTTTGTTGTTTCTGATTTATGGCGACCTCATAAATAGGGGTTTCATCTTGAATTAAAGGTGCAGTTTATTGTGAAGGGCCTTGGACACAATGTTTTTTTTTTGGAGGCTGGGGAATATTGGTTCAGAGGTTTGCCATTGTCTTTTCCTGAGGCTGAAAGGGTGCAACTTGCCCAAGGTCACCCTATGGGTTTACATGGCCAAGCCAGGATTCCAACCCTGGTCTCCAGAGTCATAGTCTAAAGCTCAAACAACACCACATTGACCCCCCCCCCGCCACGTAAATATATAGTCATAGATTTGACCATGCCAACCACTACCATGTCAGGATGCACAGGGAAGCCATTGAAATCCACAAACATCTGGATAATTTCAACCGGAAAGAGGAAACCCTTAAAGTGAACAAAATTTGACTACCAGTCCTGAGGAATAGCAAAATAAGGACTCAGCAAATGCAAATGGGAAACAATTCAGAGTCAAGGGCTTTCCCAGCAGATAATGATCACCAATTAGCAGACATTAATCCTCTTTTGCATTAGCCTCCCAGCCTGAGGCCTGCCATCAGCACAGAACAATACACATGCAAATCACTCCTGCATTCCCAGGCTCACACAGTATATATACACCCAACTTTTTCCAGGCAAAGCATTCTCTGAAGATGCCAGCCACAGATGCTGGCGAAATGTCAGGAAGAAAAAAAAATTTCTAGAACATGGCCACATAGCCCGAAAAACCCACAAAAAAACATGGATGCCGGCTATGAAAGCCTTCGACTTCACATAGATTTGAAGGTCCAACCCCTGGCATACAGCAAGATACCACTAAAGTCCTCCTGAGACATGGCCACCTAACCTCTCTTTAAAGACCTTCAAAGAAGCAGAGGAGTGCTTTGG
>NW_024830623.1:0-1399 GCF_019175285.1 Sceloporus undulatus
GTTCGGTGGCGTTCTGGTGTGCGGTAAAATGCTTCTCCGACCCATTCCATTCCCTTCCCGGCCCCTTTTGTACCGTTCCATTTGTGTGCCAGGAGCCCTGTGCGTTAAACTTAATTATCTGCTTCCTTTGGACCTCACACATCTTGGAAAATGCTGACCTCTGCTGGTGGTGAACCTTCTTCCTATGACTTGGTAATAGCCACCCTGCTCTGACTTCTGGAATTTATGTGGTTTCCTATTGACTCCTGTTTTTATATTTCTAGCAAGTTTATCACACTAGCGAAATCCCGCGGAAAACGGTAGTTAAACGAGAGTTAAATTAGGGAAAACCCGGAAATGCCCGAAGTTTATCACATGACGTCACTGTTAACGTGAAATAATGTGAAGTTAAACCAAATGCAAAGCAGAAAAGAAACCCAGCAACTTTCAGAACAACCCGAAATACAAAAGCTGCTGGTTTTCTCTGGTTTGCGTTTGGTTTAACCTCACATTATTTCACTTGGGCAGTTCCCTGGTGGGATTAAACTAGCCAAATTTGCAAGTTTTGTTTACATTCGAATGTACTTTAAATGTTGTTTAACTCCTGTTTTCCTGCTATTTTCCTGCAGGGTTTCACTAGTGTGATAAGGTCTAGGTCTTCTATTGGGAGTCTTTGAGCAAGGAGTATTTTGTCTTTTTTGACATCTGTGCAGCACTGAGATCAGGATTAATCCTCATGGGTCTTTGGAGGACTGCACATATGCCCGTATGGACAGGACCCTGCCATAATGCAGCCACCGTCATGTGTTAGGGTTCCAGAGCATGCGGATGGTGCACACCCCAGAACCTCAGAATTGGCCCCAGGCCACTGGAAAATGGCGGTCTGTACTGGGCCTAAGTTACTGCACCTGTCTATGGACCAAAGTCCACCATGTTGGATAGCTCCTTTCAGACTCCAGACTCAAGCTTCATCCACACTGCAGAAATGATGCAGTTTGACACCACAGCTCTGATGCCACTACAAACTACAGGATTCAATAGCATTTGCTTGGAAGTTAAAGTGGTATCATTTTTTTATGCAGTACAGATGCAGTCTAAAATACAAAGTGGCTCCCATATTGACATCACAGATTTTACTAGTGAGGTTAGTGGAATTTTCCCTTCTGCAAGTAAGGTTGCAATGGAGTCCCTAGTGGATTGAAGTCAAAGAAAGCCAGCACTCAGACCTTACGATACACAGGCGCATTACAGACCGCCTGAAAGCAGTGGTCTGCCAGTGCTGCCAGTTGCCGCATCCAGGAACTGCAGCGGCGAAACCACGCAATTCATGGACGCGGCAAAAAGAAGCCCAAAAATGGCGCTTCTTTTTTGCACCTCGGAAAACACTGAGGAAAAATATGCATATTAAGTAAAAGTGGCA
>NW_024830624.1:0-1399 GCF_019175285.1 Sceloporus undulatus
GAAGAATGCCTCCCTGTCCACTTTCTCTGTATCATATATAATCTTGTACAGATGTTAGGTGCTTTATTTCTAAGCAAAACAATACCAAAAGTTGTAACTTTTCCTCATATGAGAATTGCTTCAGACCCTTGATTGCCCTTTTCTGCATCTTTTTGAGCTCTACAGGATCCTTTTAAGATGCAGTATGCAGTAAGATCTTGTAGCACCTTTGATACTAACTAAAAGAAAGAAGTTGCCAGCATGAGCTTTTGTACTACTTCTTCATGGAAGTAGACTGAAGTCTACGAAAGCTCATGCTGGCAACTTCTTTCTTTGAGTTAGTCTCAAAGGTGCTACAAGATCTCTCTGCATACTGATTCTACAGATTAACACACCATATCTTTGAATTCTACCACTTTTAAGATGCGGAGACTGGAACTGTACACTGTATTGCTAGGGACAGAGGTTATACCATGGGTTTATATAAGGACAGTATAATATTTGTAGCTTTATATTTTATTCTTTTTCTAATGGTGTCAGAAGCTTAGTAGTAATTAATTGTATTTGTAATTAATTCATTCCTTGAACTGCACAGATATAACTGCATTATAATGGTAAGTTAATGAGGGCTAACAACACTCTTTGTAGTGTAACTTTTATATTTATATGGGTGTGGCAGAAGGAGTTTTGTGTGGTTTGACTGCTGATTCAAACTTTTCCTCATGGCACTGCCTGCAGATCTTTTAAGTAATGAAAGTCACTATTTTAGTAACTGAGTAATTGCAAGTAAAGTTTCACTTTTTAAAATTCTAATAAAATCAGGGCTATTAACACTGTGATGTTAAGTTATATGTACATAAGATATATGTACAGGAAAGACAAGGATAAATTTAACTGCCACCATTAATTAAAAAGGTTTTTAAAATAAAACTTTTAAAAAAATAAAAATAAAAAGGATAGAAAATACTGAAGGGTGGGGTTGTTTTTAGCAGCTGTTACACCAAAGCAGATAAAAAAGTTATATAATAGAAACAGAATGACAGAGTGAGTTTGTGGTTTGAGCTCTCCCTTTCCCCAAATCTTTATGTTTCACCATCTTCTTTCAAAAAATTGAAAGAGTTATAATAGGATAATGAAAGCATTTGATAGAGGGAGCAAAAAGGCTGAAAGAGAGAGAATTAAGGTCACTTCCAAACAAAAGCTCCTACAGCAAGCACAATTCCAATTCAGGAAGCATTTAAAAGAAGAATCTATTCCCAGTTTGGTACACTGACTCTGTTCTGATTGCTTTGCCAACCAGGCTGATGGTACTAGTCCATTTGGACTGGTAGTGATGAGAATACAAAACTGCTTGCAGGTGTTAAGCCTGCCAGTCTAGAAGAGATGATGCTCACCGACAGCTTCATCTAGAAGAACATTT
>NW_024830625.1:0-1399 GCF_019175285.1 Sceloporus undulatus
CTGCAGTACAGGCATTTAACCACTGTGCCACCAGGGCTCCTATCTTCAGAATCTTCTCTGAAAATGCCAGCCACAGATGCTGGCAAAATGTCAGGAATAAACTCCTCTAGAACACGGCCCTATAGCCTGAAAAACCTACAAAAACTATCTCCTCTCTCTCTCTCTCTCTCTCTCTCTGTGTGTGTGTGTGTGCAAGTCACCTATTGACATATGGCACCTCCATGAATTTCGTAAAGTTTTTGCAGGCCAGTGGCTTTCTATAAAATATAGCCTAAAGCACCTGGTGTTACTTGGCAATCTCCCATCTAAGTACAAGCCAGGGCTGATCCTGCTTTTCTTCCAAGATAAGATGGGATCTGATGCCTTTAGGGCATTTAGGTCTTCTCCTCTAGGACCCCATTTCAAATGAGTTGATTTTCTTCCTGTTGGCTTTCTTCAGTCTACACACACCTAGCACACAAACTAAGGTGCGGTACAGACCAGCACTTTGTGCCGGCCTGCACGCGTACTAGGGCTTAGCTAGGGTTGAGCGTTCACATGCTCCAAGCCCTAGTTCCATTGCCTGGCTGCCATTATGGCACACACCCGTCCACACGGCACATGCCATGATGACATCCATACGGTGCAGTGCTCAAATGGCACTGTGCACAAGGGGTGTCAATGTGGTGCACAAGCACACCTATGGGGTCCCTACCGGAACACAAACAAAACCCGCCCAGACATGGGTTCTTCTTGCTCCCTCCAGAGACCCTGGCATATGGTTGCTTCGGCCTCCTTCTGCGGCAAAAATGGGTGGCATGGAACCGTCCATCTGTATGCCTATATGCCCTAAATGACAACTCTGGCCACATAGCCTGAAAAACCCACAAAAAACTATGGATGCCGGCCATGAAAGCCTTCAGCTTCACCTCTGGGATATATTTGTTGTTGTGAGCCTTCAAGTTGTTTCTGCCCTTAAGGCCACCCTACCACAGGGTTTTCTTGGCAAGATTTGTTCAGAGTGGGTTTGCTTTTGCCATTCTCTTCAGTTTAAGAGAGTGTGACTTGTGCAAAGTCACCCACTGGGTTTCTCGGGCTGAGCAGGGATTCGATCCCTGTTCTCCAGAGTTGTAGTCCAATGCTCAAACCACGGCACCATGAGTAGGGTTGCCATATCCCGCCGGGGGTGGGACAATCCCGGTTTGGGCGGTGCCATCCCGGTTCCGGTCCGGTTTGGCGCCCAAACCGGGATGGCCCCGCCCACTGTGGCCACCTCAGCCCCTACGGCAGCTCCAAGGCCTTGCTGAGGCCTGGGAGGGCTCTCCGCGGTTGGAGCTCCAGCCGCAGAGACGCTCCCTCCCGGGCCCCAGCGAGGCCTTGGAGGCGGCTCCGCGGTCGGAGCTCCGGCCGCAGGGTCCTC
>NW_024830626.1:0-1399 GCF_019175285.1 Sceloporus undulatus
GGGTTGCCGACCCCTGTACTAGACTTGCTTATAAATCCTGCCATTACATGCTACTCTGCTCTACCATTCCCTGTATTTATGAATTGGCTGCTTATATGGATAAATCACATCTCATCCCATTGCTGGATCCCATTGTAGACTCTTCTTTCATTAGCTTATCAGACATAAACAGCCTGATAGTGCCCAATCATTGTCACTTTCAGTGAATAACACTGAAACAAACCAGAGAGATTTACTCCATGACATGGTTAGTATGCCATTCAAACATGGGCACAGTTTCCTCTCCAGTTTGTCTCTTTCCCAATAAATCACAGAAGGAAACCTGTGTGTGTGTATCTATATATAATGTATGCATATTATCATTCTTCATTTGCTGGAAAAATAAACAAATGAGAGGAAACTGTACCCAGGTTTGGACAACATTTTTGTGTGTGCTTGTTTAGCTGCTATTGTTATGTGCAAGAGTGATCGGATATACCAGGGTTCCTATGGATCCCTGGCTTGTTGGGCCATCCCAACTAAATGTAAAGGTAAAGGTTTCCCCTTTGATGTGACTGTCTAATCATGTCAGACTGTAGGGGTGCTCATTTCTGTTACTAAGCGTTGTGAAAGACGACTCTGTGGTCATTTGGCCAGCGTGTTACCTTCCCACCGTAATGGTGCTTATTTATCTACAGTACTTGCATTTTTACATGCTTTCAAACTGCTAGATTGTCAGAAGCTAAGACTGGTGATAGGAGCTCACTCCATCCCACGGCACTGGGGTCTTGAACTGCCAACCTCTCAGTGTCAGCATCTTAACCGCTGAGCCACCATGTCCCAATGTATGTAAAATATATTCCTATGTTTACAGTGTACTCACATGCATTTCTACACTTAAATAAATTGGCATCTTCTCCAACTTCCAATGCCTATTTCTTTAAACATAGTATAGGTTGTGTCTCCCTTATCCAAAATGTGTGAGACTAGAGGTGTTTTGGATTACTACTATTACTACTATTATTATTATTGGATTTTGCAACACAGTGGGCCTCAGGCTGACCAAAGGGGCACAGGACCCCTGGAAGTTGACCACAAGTTGTGCTGGAGGACCTAGAGATTTGTGTACACTGAACCATAAAAAAGCAAAGGTATCACTATCTGTTACAGACTGCCAAAATAAAGCTGCTTCGGGTCTCTTTGGAGGTATGCTATTTAAATGATGCATGGGTCCTAAGAGTCCGGAGGTTGCGCCAAAGCCACACTCCATTCCTAAGCACTGGAGTGCAGCTTTGGTGCAGCTTCTGGATTCTTGGGACCCATGCATCATTTAAACAGCATACCTTCAAAGAGACCCGAAGCAGCTTTATTTAGGCAGTCTGTAACAGGCCTCAGTCACCCATGGAATATTTTGGAGTTC
>NW_024830627.1:0-1399 GCF_019175285.1 Sceloporus undulatus
TTGCAAATGCTTCCTACATGTGGAGACATGGCTTCAAACAGAAAGTTCAGACTTGGGTCTGGTCTACACAATGAAAATTATCCTAGTAGAATGTGAGTTGAAT
The DNA here is from genome assembly GCF_019175285.1 of Sceloporus undulatus. Lineage (NCBI taxonomy): Eukaryota > Metazoa > Chordata > Lepidosauria > Squamata > Phrynosomatidae > Sceloporus > Sceloporus undulatus. The sequence goes on from NW_024830627.1 coordinate 104, forward strand.
TTGGAGATGATCGCACTTACTAAAAACTTGACTGCTCCCCAATGGAATATAGTTGGGTTGCAGGTTGCTACCTGGTATTATCATACTTTATTCACCACTGATTCTGCCAGGCGATTGCAACCTGGCAGCATCTCAGGTGCCAGGCACACTTCGGAGGCCATTTTTCCAAAACAGGAGCTTGCTGTCTTAGAAAAATGGCCTCCGAAGTGTGCCTGGGACCCAGAATGCAGCCGGGTTGCAATTGCCCAGCAAAATTGGTGGTGAATTAAGTCTGATAATATCCACAATCTGGGCATCGGCTGAGGCTGGGCTGGGACCATGTATTATTGCACAGCTCCATGGCCAGATCAGAGACATCCCATACCAGATTGGGATGTCTCCCCTTACTTCACTAAGAACAGAAAAGTCCTAATTTTAGCTAAGTATGGGAGAAGTCTCAATCTGTTAGAAGATGCATCCAGTCTGGGCACGGAGCTGTGCAATAAGACACAGTCTCAACCCGTGCCCAGATCAGGAAAATACAGCCAATGCGATAATCTCCTAGAATCACTGGTTTGCTTGAGCAGCAACCTCCATGGAGAAATAAACCTTTGCTTTTTTTACCCAACACATGCAAACACAGCCCAAGTTATGACTGGGCACACAGGGGGCAACAACCATTTCCACTCACCCCACCGGCCTGTGGCTCGTCGGAAGGCATCTTGAGGAGCCTCCTTGGATGGCCGTTGTTTTCTTTCCTCTCACCCACTGCCCAGGAGAAGGGAGCACTAATTATATTAAAACAAATCAAATGTCTGCAGCAATAAGGTAATAATCCCATATCACTAATTTCCAAGGCCAAACTCTTATTGTCTCAACAAGACTAAACAATAATTTAGCTGGAGAGGCAGCTAAAGGCACGGTAGAGCGGAGGAACAGGAGGAACAGGAGCATGCCTGTTCTTCCTCTTCTCCTGCCCTTCTGTCTCTTCACATGCCCTGCAAAATGCCTTCGCATGGCAGAGAGGGCGCGCATGATAGAGTTCACCACCACAGATCTATACTGTAGGAACAATGCAGTTGGGCACCACTTTAACTGCCATGGGATTTGTTGTTTTGGGAGGCACCAGCACTCTTTGGCAGAGAAGGCCAAAAAAACCTTGTAAAACTATAAATCCTAGGATTCATAGAATCATAGAATCATAGAGTTGGAAGAGACCACAAGGGCCATCCAGTCCAACCCCCTGCCATGCAGGAAATCCAAATCAAAGCATCCCCGACAGATGGCCATCCAGCCTCTGCTTAAAGACCTCCAAAG
>NW_024830628.1:0-1399 GCF_019175285.1 Sceloporus undulatus
TATATCTTTATATTTATAAATTATACACACACACACACACACACACATGAGTAACTGAGCCATAGGTATATTGCATTGCACCTGACCTCCATTTCACGCTATATATATATATAGATATAGTTTATATATGTGTGTATGTATTATATATATAGCGTTTGTGTATAAAATATGTGTGTATGGAATATATATATATATATAGTTTATATATGTGTGTGTTATATTTTTAAATATATATATATGTATAAATTATGTGTGTGTGTATTATATATATAAAATGTGTGTGTGTATAAATATGTGTGTATGTATTATATATAAAAATATTATATATGTGTGTGCTGATTTTATATATATATATATATATATTTAAAACAAATATGTATATATATATATGTGTGTGTGCGTGTGTGTGTGTATGTATTATATATATAAATTGTGTTTGTGTATAAAATATGTGCGTGTGCGCAATATATATATAAATTATATATGCATTATATATATATATATAGTATATGTATTATATATATAAATATACATGGATAAATTATATATATGTATATATGTGTGTGTGTATATATATATATAAACTATATTTCTCTGTGTATTATATATATAATTATGTGTGTGTTTATATATGTTTGTGTGTGTGTATTATATATATAAATTGTGTTTGTGTATAAAATATGTGAGTATGATAGATAGATAGATAGATAGATAGATAGATAGATAGATAATATTTTTGTATGTTTGTGAATGTGTGTGTGTATCATACATGTATGTATGTATGTATGTATGTATAGCGTGAAAGGGAGGTCAGGATCAAATGCAATTGCCCATGTTTCCTTTCCTTTGAAAAGAAACCGTAGATGTAGATAGGAAAAGATCTCTATTTCTCTCTCTTTCCCTCCACATTTCTCCATCAGTCTTGGAAAGAGGGAAGGGATCAGAGAGGTACAGTATCCCTCTTTCTTTTCCTCTCCTTGCATTTTCCTGCAGAGAGCTTCCAGTTTGCATCTGCTCTTAGTTTTTTAGTTTATTCCTTCCTTGCAAAAAACAGAAAGGAGAGAAGCCACCTGAGAAACAGGGAATAAGTGGAAGGATTGCCTTTAATGTCATCCAACTGTTGGGGGAAGAAAATAGGAGGAGAGGGGTAAGAGATCAAGGCAAAAAATAAGAATAACCAGGGAAAGAAATAAGAACAACCAGGGGAAAATGAAAAGCTTTAAATATATATCCTGTGAAATCTCTGCTGGTGAGAAGGTTGGATGCAAAAGGGAAGACAAAACAGATCAAAATGCCTTTGATTCCATGGGTTTCCTCTAGTCAGGCTTGGCTTTTTTTTTGGTTTTGATAAAAACAAGGGTCTGATTATCTGCACTGCAGAATTAACACACTTTGATAC
>NW_024830629.1:0-1399 GCF_019175285.1 Sceloporus undulatus
CTCCATAACTGCCATCCACCGGCCTGAGAGGAAGGAGACTCCACCCTCCATAACTGCCATCTGCCAGCCTGAGAGCAAGGAGACTCTGCTCTCCATAACTGCCATCCACCGGCCTGAGAGCAAGGAGACTCCGCCCTCCATAACTGCCATCTGCCAGCCTGAGAGCAAGGAGACTCTGCTCTCCATAACTGCCATCCACCGGCCTGAGAGGAAGGAGACTCCGCCCTCCATAACTGCCATCCGCCGGCCTTAGAGCAAGGAGACTCTGCCCTCCATAACTGCCATCCGCCGGCCTGAGAGGGTGTTCACCAGGCAGGTCCAGCTCCATCAGGACTAGCCTGGAAGAAGGAAGAGCCCTCCCTCCATATGCCTTGGTCCAGGCCTCAGAGGGAGAGAAGAACCACTGGACTTCATCTCCTTTCCCTCCACCATTCCCTTCTCCTTTTGTTTCGTGTCTTTTAGATTATAAACCTGAGGGCAGGGAACTGTCTGATTAAAAATAATAATTGTAAGCCACCCTGAGATCCATTAGGGCTGAAGGGCAGGATATAAATACCTAAATAAAATAAATAAATATAATAAATAAAAAGCTAATGCCATGTAAGATGGAAATGAGTGGGACTAAAGTTGGGCATGGGGTGGCAATGAGTGGCAGACTTAAGAAAGATCTGAACTTGACATCCCACTCCCATCAAAATTTAGTTAACCCTTAAAATCACCTCTATGTCAAATGAGAAAGTTTCCAGGCAAGGTCTTTAACTATGCAGTCATATGTGGACAAAATGCATATCATAGTTGTATATGGGAATTGCATATCATAGTTGCATATGGGAATTTCAGATGGTGGAGTTTTCCTTCTGTAATCTTCTGGTGTTTTTCAATTGGTTCTTCTGACACTTTTCTTATCAGAGAAATTTTGCTATGGGTAAAAGATAGAACATGTGCACAGTGGCTGATATTTTCCATCATGTGGGCAGGGTAAACACTGTCCACTCAGGTCCACATCCCTCCAGAAGGCATTTCCATCACCCTCCCGTGTGACATAAATCACCTTTCTGGACATCAGCCTTCTGCATCTCATCTTTCAGGATCCCCAGCAATTCATATGAGATCCATCAGGTTGACCTGAGTCCATGACTCCTGCCTGAGTGGTCTGGGAGCCTCTCCCACACTCAACTCACTCCATGGCAGCACACTCTTATTCTTGGAAGGCACCCTGAGGAGTCCTAGATGTTGGAATCACTTTTGTAATGTTCACACAAGACCTACATGTGCCTAATTCCAGATTAGAACCTTGAGAACACCACCCAGGTAGGAAAGGTGTTCATGCTAAGCGTCCCCACCTCAAATATATGTAGATGAAGCTAAGGACACAGAGTGCCCTTTCAACCTACATTGT
>NW_024830630.1:0-1399 GCF_019175285.1 Sceloporus undulatus
TGCAAACGGTGAGATCTAGAGTCAGTCCTGTGCTCAAAAAATAAAACTCATTTGAAACAAAAGAAGCTTTATTGATGAATCCAGGCAGAAACATCCATTAACACCTGTTAGCAAAGTCTGAAGTCCAAAGGCACTTGCTCCCTTCTTAACCCACTCAACCCCTCCCTAAGCCAGCCCCCAATTCCCAAGGTAAAGCAACATAAGCGGAGGTTGCATAGATATCAAGGTTGTGTATACTTTCCCTTCCCTTCTCCCAAACAGCCTCACCTTGAAGAGTGGTCTTCCCAAGCCAGCTTCACTCCTCCTTGATAACCAGTCTCCAGCTGCAACCCCAGCCCCTCTCCAAACACCCTCCTTCATCTAAAAGCCACTCCATCTGCCCTTCTATCACTTTCGATTACGTGCTTTCTATAACCCATCACTCTACACTACCTACTATGAATTACAACTATAACTCCTACTTTAATAACGGAATCCTAATATTTTTACCTTTTATAACAGAACTCTTATACACTGTATCTGACACGAAATGGGCCAGTCTCAATCCTTCAGGTATACAGCACCAGTCTGAAGTGACAATTCTCCCATCTCAATCCTTCAGGTAAAGAGCACCACCCTGAAGTCACAATAGTACCATCTCAATTCTTCAGGCAAGGAACCTCAGGCTGAGATCACAATGAGCCAGTTTCAATCCTTCAAGAAAGGAGCATCTGTATCAGATCACAATGGTCCCGTCTCAATCGCTCAGGCAAAGAGAATCATCCTGAGGTTGCAATGTGTCAGTTTCAATCCTTCAGGTATGGAGCACCAGTATGAAGTGAAAATCCTTCAGGCAAAGAACATCAGCATAAAGTCACAATGGGCCAGTCTGAATCCTTCATATTATATTTTCATATGCTTTCATATTATGTGGAGACTGATAGGGTTTTATATTATAGATAGCTATATATATTGTTAAACGATAATGTTAATGAAAACTGTTGTGTGGCTGAGTTCTGTGGTCCAAGGCCAGAGGTGCAGAGGTTGAGAAAAGGCACATGAGAGCTTCATTGCTGTTAGAAAAGCTGCCAGAATCCTGGATGGGAGGACATTGCACAGAAAAGGACGGGAGAACACTGTGCGGGAAAGGGCTACCTAATTAATTAGCTTTATGGTAAATGGAGTGGGGTGGATTCATATGGTTATAAAAGGGATATGTTTATAATTTAATTCATTCCTGACAAAAATGTCACTTTCATTACATGTATCTTCTTCTTCAATAAAAGCTGTTCCTTTTTCAAATACAGTGGTGCCTCGGGTTACGAAAGTAATTCGTTCCGCGGCCGCTTTCGTAACCCGAAAAGCCTTCGTAAGCCGAATTGCCATAGGCGCTAATGGGGAAAAGCCGCGATTCCGTGCG
>NW_024830631.1:0-1399 GCF_019175285.1 Sceloporus undulatus
GATGAATGCTAAGGCATTCTGGGAAATGGAGTTTTGTGAGACATTGAATCTTCTCTGTCAGAGAGAGCTCTGGTCCCAAACTGCAATTCCCAGAATTCCCTGGAACTCAGCCAGGGCAGTGAAAGCAGCCTTTCCGAAGTGTGTTCTTTCTGCAGTCTGCTTTGGACCGAACCCACCTCAGAATCAACCAAATAATAGTAATAATAGTATTTTGTGGGTGTTTCAGGCCCTGAGGCCTTGTTCTGGAAGAGTCCATTCCTGGCGTTTCATGAGCATCTGTGCCTGGCATCTTCAGGGAACGCTGGCATGGAAGAGAGTGGGGCACATAGACTGCTGTTTATGGGAAGGGACTTCCATGTTCATTCAGAGTCTCCATTGAGTAAATGATCCCTTGTCTTCTGGTGCTTTTCATTTCCATTTAAAGGGTCTGGATTTTGGTGTTTTTTAGGACTGGTGGCCAAACTTTGGTCCAAAACCCACTGCAGAAGCAATCCAGTCTGACATCGCTTTAACTGCGCTGGCTCAATGCTATGGAATCCTGGGAAGTGTAGTTTCTTCTGGCCCCAGAGGTCTCTGATACAGAGGGCTAAATGTCTCACAAAACTACACTTCCCAGAATTCCCTGGCATTCAGCCAGCGCAGTTCCAGCAATCTCAGTGTGTTTTGGACCTTTGTTTACTTCAAGGGTTTCTTCGTTCCTGTTGAGGTTCTCCAGGTCTTTGTGGATTTCAATGGCTTCCTCTTTATAACGGGTTCTTCTTCTGCTGCTTTTCCTCTCTGACCCAGTCTGCAGTGTCTCTCATCTTCCTTGATTCGTGTTTGAACGCTGCGTTTGGTGGTCCCTATGGAGACTTGTCCGCAGCTGCACCGTATGCGCTCAACTCCTGCGGCCGTGAGAGGTCCCTCCTGAAGGAGGGAAGTCTCCAGAAGGAGAAGGCTCTCTGGGGACTCAAACTGGCCCCAGTCAAAGCATGGAAACTGCCCCAGAGACTCTCCTCTCCCAGGCAAAGAGTCATAGGCTCCTAGGAACCCAAAGGTCATCCAGTCCAACTCTCTCCCAGCCAGGAAGGCCCAAAGCCCTCCCATAGAAGCCCTTCCTGATGCAACAAAGGGGCCAAAGAGAACCCTTCCGGAGACTGTCCTCCAACCAGCTCCCAGATCCAGAATGTGGTCAGAAGGGCTGCCAGATCCAGAGAACAACTACTCAAAGGGAAGGTATTTTACAATACGTCAAAGAAGTCACAGAAAGAATAGGGAAACTGGTGAGGAAACACTTTAATTGTACTATTTTTCTTAATTGTACTATTTTTTAATGTGAATCCACTCTGAGCCCCAATTCTGGGAAAAGAGCGGGATTCAAATAATAATAATAATAATAATAATAATAATAATAATAATA
>NW_024830632.1:0-1399 GCF_019175285.1 Sceloporus undulatus
CTCCCCCTCCCCACCGCCGTGGGGTGTCCTTGGGGCTTGAAGCCCCAAGGACACCCCTTTTCAGGCTGCAGGGAAGCGGCATTTTGCCACTTCCCCGCAGCCTGAAAAGCGGCAGATCGGGGCCTCAGCGGCTGCCGCTCTGCATGCTGAGGCCCCGATACAGCGGGGAAAATGGGCGGTCTATAACCCGCCACAGATAATAGTTTCCTTCTTCTAATAACTTTGTTTCATTTCCACTAAATCCTTGCTTCCTGTATTGACCTTTATTTCTTCTTGCTATACGAAAAACCTCAAAACCTTTCAGTGACATGGTCACAGCCCTTTATATTCATCTGGCATTGTTGACTTGATTGCAGATCTAGAGCAGATACAAGTTTTGGGTGGGGTGTGCTTTCTTCTGTTCTGCAGTGACCTGACCCCACTATCTTTCAGTAAGCTTTACAGTCATCCATTTGTGTGAGGCACAGAGATTGTATTTGATTAAGTGGTCACCTGTGCCCTCACTTTCCCCACTTTCAGATCCCTGTTATTTATTGACAGGCTTTGAAACTGAGTTAACAGTAGTTTGGCTGTTGAGACATGCATAGTAGGAAGGAAGGAGCAGAGAATAGGTACCATAGCTAATCAGATATAGAACATCCTGAACGGCTTTACACTTCAATGGTGTGGAAAGCCCGTGGTTTTTGGCCTGCCTTGGGAATGGGCTGTGTGGATAGTGGGGTTTCAATCCACTTTCAGAAAGCCTAAGATCAAACAGCTTTGTCCTGCCTATCTGCTCTGGCCCAGAATGGAGCGTCTCCATCTTTTACTTCCACTTATATGATTTCCATATTGGCCATCAGGCAGTGTCCATGTATGCACTTGTTTCTTTGATTGGCTGAAGAATGTGTTTGCAATGAACCAGTTGTTGACCTCACAAATTCAATCAATTCTTTTCTTGATCCTAGGCCAAATTCTCCAAAAATCTTTCATTCTGGTCTTTACTTTTGCATTCCATTTGCCTGTGATTATCAATATATACTGTTAGGCTGAGTGATCAGTTTTCTCTGGGACTCCAGCATAGAATCTTTCAATTTCTCTTTCTTCTGCATCTCTATGTGATGCATAATTATGGTTATATTGTTCTGACTTCTTTTAAATGTAATTTTAGACACTGGGCTCATTAATGGCCCTAATTGGTACTGGACAGAATCGTTAGAATCTGGATTTAATCTGGCCAATTGAGTCATATAGCAGCCCTATAATATCCCCCCCCCCGAAATTTCTATTGTACTCACCATTTTGCAGTGAAGAAAAGACAAAATTATAATTCACATTTGTAGAGGAATGAAAAGGGAAGGGGGGAGGGAATCTTCAGCCCTTTTAAGACTAACTGATTTATATTTTAGAATGATTTTTT
>NW_024830633.1:0-1399 GCF_019175285.1 Sceloporus undulatus
TCAGAAAAGAGACACAAAGAGACACACTTCCTTCCTTTTGGCCCAAGGAGCCTGGCCTCCTTCTGACTCTGGAGCCTCAGGAGAGAAAGAGAGGCCTCTGTTCAACTGAGGCCTCAGAGAAGGTTCTGGAACATTGTTCCCCACAGTCACAAGCAGCACACAAAATGGCCACCAGAATACAAGGAGGCTGCCTCTGCCTGAGTAGCACATATTCTAAGGAGATGATTATTATAAATAACAAAATATAACTGAAATATAAGTCCTACAAGGTATTAAGAATCTTTCAGGTACAATATTTGTAAGTATATAATATTCAATTCATAAAACCTATTAAAATAATAAATAAACCTAAGCATCCAATTCTGAGACTAACTTCCAAGATCCGCTCTTTAACTCTCTCTCTCCAACTGACACAATTCCCCCAACTGTCTCTTGGTCTCTCAGGCCTTATATCTCCTTCTCATGGAAGCTTCCAGAAGGACCTTTATCTTGCTCTCTGATTGGTCAAGTGAGCCTTCTCTAGCAGTGATGTCATTCTCTGTGGGATGTGGGAGGGACTGGGCTTCCAGCCAATCAGGGCCACAGATGATGGGAGAGACAGGGACTCCAGCCAATGACAGCCCTCAGAGTGTCCCCAGGAGGACTTCTTCTGTTCCTAAAAGAGCATTGAACCCATGGCTTTGAGGCAGGGTTGGTTCTCCATTTTGATGCAGTGAGGCTCATGGTGAAGGCAGTTGGTTTGGAGCCACCATGAAAGGAAGCCATTCCTAATGGCTGAATATGTGGTCTTCCTATTTCTATTGCCAGGGGAGGGAAGAGGAACCTCTAGTGTTCTCTGCCTCCAAAAAGAACTGGACCTCCATAAATACTAGAAATCAAATAAATAAATAAATAAATCTGATTATTGGGTTTTGGAGCCACCATGAAAGGAAGCCATTCCTAATGACTGAATATGTGGTCTTCCTATTTCTATTGTCAAGTATAGGAAGAGGGCCCTCTAGTGTTCTCTGCCTCCAAAAAGAACTGGACCTCCATAAATACTAGAAATCAAATAAATAAATAAATAAATCTGATGATTGGGTGATTCTGCTCTAGACTTCTGTCTGTTTAGTAAAGCAAATTGGGAAGACCTCCAGGGAAGAGCTTTCATTGCTAAACAAATACTCCCATCCCAGGAGGAATCTAGATGACCAGGAACAGAGATTGCAGCCTTGTCTTTTCCCTCTCACCCCTTTCTTGAAGATCCAGGGAGCTAAGGAAAAGAGAAGAGAGGATGTTCCAATATGTCCCACTCTATTGATATCCTGAAGGGATCAAATCATATTTGGGATCCACCATGTGCTTCCCTCCTGAATCGCTCTCTGGATGAGGGCTATTTTCTATTGCAGATCACCTTTTC
>NW_024830634.1:0-1399 GCF_019175285.1 Sceloporus undulatus
GCAGCCACTAGAAAATGGAGCAGAGGACACAATCTCAGACTTGAAATCCATGGACTGGAAAATCCACAGATGGGGCAACTGCCATTAACCTTAATGGGGTGCACCCCGCAGTGCACACCCCGCATGCATGTACCCCATTCAAGCCAATGGGGCTTGAATATGCACAAGATTTGGAGTTCATGAGGGAATCTGGGATGGATCCCCCACAAGTTCCAATGGGCGACTGTACATCCAAGGATATTTTAAAAATTGGCAAATCTAATCTCAGAGTGATAGGCAATAATCATTGAGAACTCCTGGAGAACAGGAGAAGTCCCAGCAGACTGGAGGAGGGCAAACATTGTCCTCATCTTCAAAAAGGGGGAAAAGGAGGATCCCAACAATTATCGTCCAGTTAGTCTGACATCAATACCAGGAAAGATTCTAGAGCAGATAGTTAAACAGAGACTGTGTGAACATTTAGAAGGCAATGCCATAATCACAAAAAGTCAACATGGGTTTCTCAAAAACAAATCATGCCAGACTAATCTGATCCAGCTTGGTAGATGAAGGGAACGCTGTGGATATTGCATATCTTGATTTCAATAAGGCCTTTGACGAGGTTTACCATGATATTCTTGCTAACAAGCTAGTAAAATATGACTGCTCTTCATCCTGGAGAGAAGTGACCAGTGGGGTGCCTCAGGGTTCTTTCCTGGGCCCAGTGTTATTCAACATCTTTATCAATGACTTAGATGAAAGAATAGGAGACATGTTTATCAGATTTGAAGATGACACCAAATTAGGAGGAATAGCTAATATCCCAGAAAACAGGATCAAAATTTAAATGACTTTAACAGATTAGAAAGCTGGGCCAAAACTAACAAAATGAATTTCAACTCAGAGAAATGTAAGGTACTGCACTTAGGGCAAAATAAAAATAAAAAATGAAATGCATAGATATAGGATGGTGGGCACCTGGCTTAATGAGACTACATGTGAAAGGGATCTAGGACTCCAAGTAGACCACAAGTTGAACATGAGTCAACAATATGATGTGGCAGCTAACAAGGCCAATATGTTTCTAGGACAACGAGACTGACTGAATCAATAGAAGTATAGTGTCTAGCTCAAGGGAAGTAATAGTGCCACTCTATTCTCCTGTTGTCAGACCCCATCTGGAATATTGTGTCCAGTTCTGGGCCCCACAATTCAAAAAGGATGCTGACAAGCTGGAGTATGTCCAGAGAGAAGCAATCAAATGGTGAAGGGTCTGGAAACCATGCCCTATGAGGAGAGACTGGGGGAGCTGGATATGTTTAGCCTGGGGAAGACAAAGGTTAAGAGGTGATATGACAGCCTTGTTTAAATATTTGAAGGGATGTCATACTGAGGATGGAGCAAGCTTGTTTTCTGCTGC
>NW_024830635.1:0-1399 GCF_019175285.1 Sceloporus undulatus
AGTAACATGAACAGCCATCTTGAATCCAATTTGGGGAGAAAGAAGGGATATAAATCCTTTCAATAAATCAATAGGTCAATAAAATTAAGAATTATCCTCCTGTCATGGAGCTGTAAAAAGTGAGGAACCCCTCAGATAAAAATAGAAAGAAGAAAAAGAAGAAAAAGCAGGATTTTGAATCCAGACCAGAGCACACAAGGGTTCAAACCCATACTTTTAAGACTTAAGCACTTATATTTGTAGACTTGGAATCGGTCAGCTCTGGTTTCTTTCAGGCCTTTTGTTTTTAAATCTTAAATTCATTCCATTTCCAATATGAAGAGATTTGTGAATTTTAGTAAACATGTATAAAAAAGAACTGAACTGAAATTCTCCCACCTCTTTAGGTGGCGGTTCTGGGTATGAGCCTTAAATATGAAAGGAATTAAAACATTCTAGCTTCTCCTTTGCTTTCTCCACTGTAGTGAATATTGGTGTGATGATGGTGAAAGATTCATAATAATAATATATTTTTTTAAAAAATCAATTCCTACACCAGTTTCTACACTGTTTCCTATATCAAAGGCCAAGTCATTCTTCAGAGGGTAACAGTCCTAACCAAGGATTGCCTGAATGGCTGTACATACTTGTAGAAACAAAAAAGCCATCAAAGCTAACATTAAATGAAATTCTAGAAGATGCTACACACCAGTGAAATGAAATATATTGCAGTGTTAAAGGTGCCTTCAGGGAGCCTGCTATCCAAGCTGAAGGGCATAAGCAAGTGAATCCAATTTGTAAACATTATATATCTTCTATGTTTCAACAAGCATCTAATCTAGCTTAGTATAACCACAGGACAAAATATTGCTAATGTGGTATATCATCAATCAGCATAGAGGCATATCTGCAAAAGGTTCCAGTGTCTAGTTGTACACAGTATATGATTCATTTACCTTTTCTCAACTTGTCTTTAAGAGATTGTTAGTCCACTGTCTTACAATTAGCTCATTTGAAGGTGTCCCTTTAAAAGGTGGGTATCCCATTTGCTTGCTAGTCTATATTGTAGAATTTTAAAGAATTAATTTAATAATAATAATAATAATAATAATAATAATGCATTTTATTTATAGACCGCTATTACGCAATGATCATAGCGGTGTACAGTAAAAATTGCAATAGAATACAATACAAAATACACAGTGACAGTTAAAGGAGGGAGGGGCTTTGTCCTTCAGGCTGTCCCTGATGTTGCTGGGTCTGCCTGATCGCTCCCTCTCAGGCCAAGATGACAGTTAAGGAGGGAGGGCCTCTTCCTTCAGGCTGTCCCTGATGTTGCTGGGTCTGCCTGATCGCTCCCTCTGAGGCCAAGATGACAGTTAAGGAGGGAGGGGCCTCTTCCTTCAGGCTGTCCCTGATG
>NW_024830636.1:0-1399 GCF_019175285.1 Sceloporus undulatus
GTCTCCAAAGGGTCCCCCGCCGCGGAGTTCCCAACGTCCGTGGGCGGCACTCCCGGGGCGGTGCGCAGCTGCGCACCTTCGAAACCACCGGGAGGAGGCCGCCCGGCGACAGGCACAGTCCCAGCAGGAGGCGGCGTCGGCGGCACGGTGGTCCCTCGGGCGAGGAGGCAAAGGGGGGTGTCTTATCTTTTTAAATTCTAAGTGATTGGGTGGCATATAATAAATCCTATTATATTATTATTATTATTATTATTATTATTATTAAATACTATATTTTAAGTGTGTTTATATTTGTTTTCAGCCCCTGAAGAAGGCCTGGTGTGGACAAAACTTGTTGGGCTTTTTAAACACTGAATAAACATTTAATAACAGTTGTCTATCTTAGAGCACATGGAGCTTGTCTCCTTTCTTTTTCCTACATTTGAAGTCCCAGGCTGGCAGTCATTCTTAGATATTTATTCAGTTACAGTAAATGGAAGATGGCTGTTTCCTAAGTAGTATCTCTCTTACTTGGTGCTTCTATATGTGTCATGTGTAGTGGACTTAAACCTGAGCAACCAAGACTGCATGATAGTGTTCAAATACTACAGCTTTATTTTGGCTTACTGGAGAGAAGTTCATCACAGACTTGGATGTGGCAAATCTGAGTTTTCCTCAAATGGACTATCCTTTAAGAGTTACCTCTTCACAACCCCTCCTCCCCAGTTCATGGTCCCCAGCTTTGAAACAGATCAAAGAGTCCCTTGAAGATTCTTCCTTTCCTCCATTTTCAGATCTTTATCATATCATCTGTTCTAAGAAGGAAGGTGTCCTCTGTTCACCATCAGTATCCTGCTTCAGGAAGTAAACAAGCCATAAAACTACATCCCCTGTTATCTGTTTGGTTCCCAAACATCCCCCACCATTTATTACCCTTCCCTGTAGTTAACCATAGCACTATTTCACCATATAAAATAATTTATATGTCACCACATTCCCTCATATTTCTTTTCATGGCAGATCCACAGACATATGGATATGACATTATGCTTGTGGTGGCTTCTATAAAGTCCTTCAAAGTCATGACAAGTTTGCCAAACACCAGTACATGATCTAGGATAGTAGGTGTGATGAAAATCTTCCTGCAGTCAGTTACCCATTCACCCATTTCCCTGAATCATGAGACAATGCTAAAAGGCAAATAGATAGTCATTTCTATTTTACATGATACAACAGCATGGCTAACAGCATATTGATTTAAAGAGGCGTTGTCTCAGCATAGCAGTTTTAATTATTGGATCACACATTTTTGCAGCGCAAGAATTGACTTCTTTCTCTCTTTGCAGAACTGAAGAGGATGAAAATTTCTTTTTCAAAAACTCACATGTAAATAATTATCCTTAATAAAAGTAATTGTAGC
>NW_024830637.1:0-1399 GCF_019175285.1 Sceloporus undulatus
ATTAACGTCTCTAAAGCAGGGGGAAACTGGACTGAAGTCACATTCTGAGGTTGAAAACCAGAGAAATCAGAACTGCAATAATCGAGCTTAGTGTGGAAGATGCGCAGATAAACACCCTGATACAAGTGTGGGGCTGCAGTAAACCAATAAATGAAAGTGGTACGACTTCAATGGATTTAATTATAACATGCACAATATAGACAGTCCAACAGGGGTACATGGGGTGATGGGGGCATGTAAAGGGGGCCTCCATGATTGTGCTTTGTCAATGTATCACTTACACACTGATGCTCCAAGGCCCTGTATGAACAGACCATCACTCATGTACCTGTGTGGCTGTTCAAAGGAATGGTAATTCAGTGGGATGGCAGCTGGATGAATGTGGTATGTTCTTGGAGGTCACAGGCAGTGTGTTTGTGTGATGGTGTGAATATAGGGGGAAAGGCATCAAAAAAATATGTCCCCGCGGCGCAGCTTGACACTCCGCCAAGTGGGCTGGGAGTGGGCTGTACAGACAGAAGGGTTTCAACCTGCTTTGGGAAAAAGCGGGATTCATAGAATCATAGAGTTGGAAGAGACCCCAAGGGCCATCCAGTCCAACCTCCTGCCATGCAGGAACTCTCAATCAAAGCATACCCAACAAATGGCCATCCAGCCTCTGTTTAAAGACCTCTAAGGGAGGAGACCCCACCACTCTCCGAGGGGGTTTGTTCCACTGTCAAACAGCCATTACTGTCAGGAAGTTCCTCCTAATGTTGAGGTTGAACCTCTTTTCCTGTAGCTTGCATTAGTTGTTCCGTGTCCTGTTCTCTGGAGCAGCAGAAAACAAGTTTGTTTCCTCCTCCATATGACATTCGTTCTTATATTTAAACAGGGCTATCATATCACCTCTTAACCTTCTTTTCTCCAGGCTAAACATCCCTAGCTCCCTCAGTCGTTCCTCATAGGACATGGTTTCCAGACCCCTCATCATTTTAGTCGCCCTCCTTTGGACACGCTCCAGTTTCTCAATGTCCTTTCTGAATTGTGGCACCCAGAACTGGACACAATATTCCAGGTGGGGCCTGACCAAAGCAGGATACAATGGAACTATTACTTCCCTTGATCTTGACACTATACTTTTATTGATGCAGCCTAGAATTGCATTGGCCTTTTTAGCTGCCACATCACACGGTTGACTCATGTTCAACTTGTGGTCTACTGGGACTATTAGATCCCTTTCACACGTAGTTTCATTCAGCCAGCTGTCCCCTATCCTATACTGTATCTGTGCATTTCATTTTCTCAACCTAAATGCAGTACCTTACATTTCTCCATGTTGAATTTCATCTTGTTAGCTTTGGCCCACCTTTCTAGTCTATTCAGGTCCTTTAGAATTTTGATCCTGTCCTCTGGGGTA
>NW_024830638.1:0-1398 GCF_019175285.1 Sceloporus undulatus
TCTGGAAATCTCACTTCCACCTTCTGGGAAGACAATGCTGCCAGAGAGTGAATTTGGGACTTAATGCCTGCAAAGCATGGGCTCAGTCTCTCAGCTGCAACCCTTCCACGCAATCCTGGACTGAAACATTTAAACAAAGGTCCTCTTCCAGCTTCAGGAATAAAGACCTACCTTCAGTACAAAGACCCTGATTCCTGCAGCCCCAGAAAGGCCTCTCCTTCGGTCCTTTATGGCCACAGCTTCCCTGGGTCAGAGGCCGTCTCCTCAGCCGTAGAGAAGGGTTGCTCTGAGTGCGAAGGAGGAGGAGGTCCAAGGGCTGAGGGAGGGAAGGCAATGGGGAAAAGGTCAGTGCCAATGGCCATGGAAGGCAGAAGGTGATGCCTCTGAGTCCCAGCCCTAGGAATGAGAGGCAGGAGTGAGTCCAGGGGGCTGAGGGGGTCTGCTTTCCCAAAGGGGGAGGCAAGGACCGGTGGACCCTCCCCAGGTAGGGCCCAAAGGGAGGGTCTCTTTCCCCACCTCTCCCTCCCAGCCCCCAAAGCCCAGCCTCCTCACTGGCCCTGACTCCCCTGCCTCCCCTTCCTGAGACCCCCACAAACCCCTTCCTTCCTTCCTTCCTTCCTTCCTTCCTTCCTTCCTTCTCCCCAAAATGGAGGGCCAGAGGAACAAAGGGACACACTTCCTTCCTTTTGGCCCAAGGAGCCTGGCCTCCTTCTGACTCAGGAGCCTCAAGAGAGATAGAGAAGCCTCTGTTCAACTGAGGAACCAGAGAAGGTTCTGGAATGTTATTCCCCATAGTCACAAGCAGCACAAAATGGCCGCTAGAACACAAAACGGCCGCCTCTGCATCAGCACTTGGCAGTTGGCAGTTTGAGGCCTTCAGGGAACCCAAAATGGAGGATGAAAGGGCCCCAAAGTCAGAAGGGACCCCAAACAGGATTTCTGAACCTAAACAACACAGAAAGGTTTTCCTGATGGCACCCAATGGCTGTGAGAACACAAAAAGGCCCCAAACAGGGTTTCCAAACTTTAACAACACCTAAACATTTTCCTGATGCTATTGAAAGGAGGAACCTGATCCCCTCCTGAATTACAATCAGTAGTGAAAGATATTACTATAAATATTAACAGTGCCTATCATCCACAACCCAGCTCAGCTCTTGATCGCTCAGGGAGGCCAGTCCAGCTGCAGCACTGGGACCACTTTTACTGCCCTGGCTCAGTGCTAAGGAATTCTGGGTAATGTAGTTTTATGAAACATTGAGCCTTCTCTATCAGAGAGCTCTGGTGCCAAAATAAACTCAAATTCCCAGGATTCCCTAGCACTGGACCTTTCTTGGGCGCAAACTGTCCATAGCCTGCAATGCATCTCCTAATTCTGTTGGCAGTCCCTCCCTCCCA
>NW_024830639.1:0-1398 GCF_019175285.1 Sceloporus undulatus
GTCCCCTCAACTCTAGCATTTCTTGTTGAGGCTGGGCTTTTTTCCCCTTTTGTGTGTGTGCCTCCAGGGTTTTTAAGCATAGGAATGTTCTTTAAACCTCTGCCAAACTTCCTTTTGAGATGGTAATTGAGTTTGAAATGCAAAGTAATTAGCATAATTATTCGCCTTGTCTTTTATTGTCATTCAGAGAAATCTGTGAAAAGTATTTCGCTAGTTGCTGAAAGGGAGAGAAGAAATCACTTTTTGAAAAGGGGATTTGTGGAACGAATATTTTTTTAAAAAAGTTCTCCTCAAGCTCTCAATTGACGAGGAGAAAATCATGGGTTTCTCCATACAATAAGTATGTGTGCCAACCAAACCTGTTATCAAATCCTTCCAAATTAAGGAGTTTTTCATTTTTCAGCCTGATCTATTCAGTAATGCAGTTTAATATATTTGCCTCATAGTAAAGCTTTAGGTCTGGGATTCCTCCTCCGCCAACTTCTTTTTGGTACGTCGTTATCTTCCAATTCACTCATGGCTTTTTGTTATTCCATACGAATAAATTTAAATCGTTCTGCCATTCTTTAAATGTTTTCTCATTAATTAGAATGGGAATTGTTTGAAATAGGAAATTTATTTTCAGTAGAATCATCATCTTAATTGCCTCAGTTTGTCCAAACAAAGACAAATTCAGTTTTGACCATTTTTCCATATCTTTTTTAATTTCTTTCCATCTTGGTTTATAATTGTTCTCAGAAAGTTCCGTGTTTTTATCAGTTATCCAAACTCCTAAGTATTTCGTCTTCTTTTTCACCTGACAATCGGTAATCCTTACTAGATCTTGTTTTTCTTTTCTCGATAAGTTCTTCGTGATCATAACAGTTTTTTGATCATTTACTTTGAAGCCTGATATTTTCCCATATTCCTCAATCACTTCAAACAGCTGTAGTTTTATTGGGTCCTCTATTACAATTAAAACGTCATCTGCGTACACTTTCAATTTGTAATTGTAACTTTTAATTTGAGTGCACTTATTATTGAGTCATCCCTAATTCTGTTGAGTAATACCTCTAAAACCATAATGAATAAAAGCAGTGATATTGGACAGCCTTGTCTTGTACTCAATCTTGATCCGTTCTGATTTATTCCGATTGACTATAATTTGTGCATTTTGATATTCATATATCTTTCTTATCCAAGTTTCAAAGTCCTCTCCTAATTCCATTCTTCTCATTATTTCAAACATGTAATTCCAGTTGACGCTATCAAATGCTTTCTCGTTGTCCAAGAATATTAAGACTAAATTTTATGATTGTTTCTCTTGTAATATTCTAGAATATCAATAACAAATCTGGTATTTTCATTCAATTGTCTTCTCAGAAGGAATCCTGATTGTTCTTCTTTAATGTAATCCTG
>NW_024830640.1:0-1398 GCF_019175285.1 Sceloporus undulatus
GAGCACCCTTTGCCTTTTCTGAGAAGACTGAGGCAAAGAAGGTGTTGAGTAATTCTGCCTTTTCTCTGTCTTCTGTTAGCATTTTGCCATCTTCTCCACGCAGTGGCCCTACCATTTCCTTCTTCTTCCTTTTGCTGCAGACATATACAAAAAAGCCCTTTTTTTCTTTTTAACCTCTCTAGAAAACCTGAGTTCATTCTGTGCTTTAACTTTTCTGACTTTACCCCTACACATGCCCCCTATTTGTTTAAATTCCTCTTTGGTGATTTTCCCAGTTTTCCATTTCTTATACATATTCCGTTTAAAACTTAGCTCAGTTGAAAGTTCCTTAGTCATTCATCCTGGTTTCCTGAGACATCTCCCATTTTTTTTCCCTCATTGGAACTGTTTGAAATTGTGCCTTCAGTATCTCCCTTTTGAGAAACTCCCATCCGTCTTGAAGTCCCTTCTCTTTTAGTATTCATGACCATGGGATCACCCCCAGTATTTCTCTAATTTTACTAAAATCAGGTTTCCTAAAGTCTAGAATCTGTGTTTGACTATTCCTGGCTTCTCCTTTCCATTGTATAACAAACTCCAGGAGAACATGATCACTTCCACCTAAGGATCCCACCACTTGCACTCCATTAACTCGGTCATCCATTCCTGTTGGTTAGAATCAGATCTAAAATATCTGAACCCTTTGTTGCCTCTTCCACCTTTTGGAAAATGAAATTGTCTTCAAGGCAAGTGAGGAATTTGCTAGACCTTGAGGATTTGGCTGAGTTTGACCTCCAGCAAATATCAGGATAGTTGAAGTCACCCATCACTATACATCTCTCTTTTCTGAATGTGTGGTCATCTGTTCTAGAAAATCATACTCCAATTCCTCAGTCTGACTTGGGGGTCTGTAGTAGACTCCCACCATAACATCCCTGTTGTTGCCCTCCCCTTTAATTTTTATCCAGGTGCTCTCCACCTGGCTTCCAGGATTGATGTCCTGGATCTCTTCACTGGTGTAAATGTCCCTGACATATAATGCTATTCATCATCCTTTCCTGTTTGGCCTATTTCTCTTGAAAAGGTTATACCCCTGAATTCCTACATTCCAGTCGTAAGACTCATCCCACCAGGTTTCAGTAATGCCTATTATATCCTAGGAGTTCAAGTTCATCTTGCTTATTCCCCTTGCGCTGTGCATTAGTGTAGAGATATCGGAGACCATGTGTCCCCTTTACTTGCTGCCTGTGCAAGTTTTTTTGCCCCCCACATTTGGGTCCTTGCATTGTTTGTCTTGGTCCCTCTATAACAGTTGGACTATTTTCTCCAGCCCTTTTGCCTTCCAGAATACTGTCTCCCTCCCCCACATAACTCAGTTTAAAGCCCTCCTGATCAAATTTTTGAGACTCTTGGCAAAAA
>NW_024830641.1:0-1398 GCF_019175285.1 Sceloporus undulatus
AACTAATTCAATTCCAGGCAGCATGAATAAAAGAACAATGTCCAAAGACAAGAAGCAATAGCATTACATGGACAAATAACCTTTGGAGTACTGCATCCAGTTCTAAATAGTGTTGACTGAGAAAAATAAGCAAAGTAGAATGTGTCCCAGGAGAGAACAACTAAAATACTATTCTTTTAATATTGTGAGTCCCACATGTGGGGAAAAACGGAATACACATCAATATAAATAATAATAATAGAAAACTGAAGGCCAACACGTACAAGGAAAGACTGAAGGAGTTGGATATGGTCACCCTGGACAAGAGACAATGACAGTAGCTTGTTTATTCATTTTATTCACATTCTGCCCTTCTCCCAAATAGGACTCAAACTGATATTCTAATGATGTTCAAATATCAAATAGACTAGGAAACAAATATATTTGCTGTTGGATCATGTCTCTGCTCTCTGGAACAAGAAAATAAAATATCAAGAACTGATGTTTTGGATTAAATTCCTCATGACACGAGCTGTTTGACATCTCCTTGTTGATTTATTACAATGATCTTTATAATAAAAAAATGTATTATTTCAAGAGCTACCACTTATTCAGGGATGCTGTAGCAGTGGCTTCCCTGCTTCCTCAGAGGAGCTACACTACTTCAGAGGTGTCTTTTGGCCCAATGGCTTTACGTATTGCCCTCAACAGTCTCAATGTTTTCCTTGAAAACTCACGTCCAAAACAAACTGCAGAAATAATCCAGTTTGAGACCTTTAACTGCCCTGGCTCATTGCTAGGGAATCCTGGGAATTGTATTTTATAGTGGCAACCAGAACTCTGTCAAAGAAGGCTAAATGTCTCACAAAACTACTTGATAGCCCTGTTTAAGTACTTGAAAGGCTGTGATATTGAGGAGGGAGCAAGTTTGTTTTCTGCTACTCCCAAGACTAGGACACAGAAAGAGATTCCACCTAAACACTAGGAGAAATTTCCTGACAGATTCTCTAGCACTAAGCCAGGACAGTTAAAGCTGTCTCATACTAGATTATTTCTGCAGTGTGTTTTGGACCTCTGTTTAAATGAAAGTGGCCAAGAGAAATAGGGCAAACCTGTGCAGCCCTTCCTGCTGTGGTCTAAATCTTCAAGAAATGCTATTTATGTCTGACCAGGAATTTTCTCCTTCCCCTCCAAAGAGTAGGCAAGTGGCAAGCAAGAACTGAGCTGAAATTGGACGGCTCTGAGAAGCTGGCTGCCATGATTGCAGGAGGAATCATCAACTGCAGCTATTTCTTGAGTCCCACCATCCTAAAAGAAGGTGCTGAAGAGGAGGCTGGAAAAGGTCCCTTCAAAAACATTTGTCTGCACAACCTGGTGTCCACCTGAGGTAGATTGGTTAAAATTGAGAACTTTAATATG
>NW_024830642.1:0-1398 GCF_019175285.1 Sceloporus undulatus
CCTGAAACTCAGAGTAGAGAGAAAGAGAAAGGAAACAAAACTGTGTGTCCCGACCCTGGTCCTTAGGCGTCTGCAGGCAGACAGGGTGGGGAGGATGCCCGGACCTTCTCTGCTGGAAAGGGACGTCTCTCAGGTAAGTACTAACGTACCATTTCCCAGCAGAGAAGGGTGCCGGGCATCCTGATGTTGGGATTTACAAAAGCTCTGACCCAACCCGGGAGGGGCATGCTGATGCCTTGGTGGAGTCGGGCACTATCTGTTGAAGGACCCTGCGGCCAAAGGCCGCCTCGGCTGACTGGAATATGTCGAGTTTGTAGTGTCTGGCAAACGTGGAGGGAGTTTTCCAGGTGGCTGCTCGGCAGATCTCTGACAGGGGCGCGTTAGTGGAGAAAGCAGCCGAGGTGGATGCACTTCTAGTGGAATGTGCCAAGATGCCGTCTGGCGGAGGTAGGTTCATGACCTTGTAGCATTCGAGGATGCAAAGCTTGATCCATCTAGATAGCGTTGACGATGATACCTTCTTGCCCTTGGATCGCGGTTGGAAGGAGACAAAAAGTGATTCTGACTTTCGGAAGGGCGCAGTCCTCTTGAGGTATATTTTTATGGCTCTGCGCACGTCCAAGGTATGCCAGGCCCTGTCTAACTCACCGGTTGGTCGAGGGCAGAAGGTAGGCAAGACGATGTCTTGGGATGAGTGGAAAATCGAATTAACCTTGGGGATGAAGGTTGGATCAGGCCTCAATACGACGGAATCAGGTCTAAAGATGCAGAGCTCCTTTCTCACCGACAGCGCCCCAATCTCTGATACTCTGCGGGCAGAAGTGAGCGCTGTCAGGATGAGCGTCTTGAGAGTGAGGAACTTGAGAGACGCCTCCCTCAGCGGCTCGAATGGCTGTACCGTCAGGGCTAGAAGAATCTTGTGTAGATCCCAAGATGGGAATCGGTGTCTAGTCGGGGGTGACCTGTTGGAGACTCCCTTGAGTAATCTCCTAATGTGAGGGTGGTGTGATATCGTAGCTGCCTGTCCGTGGGGCAGTATCGAAGTGATTGCTGCCACCTGTTTCTTTATTGTGTTAGGTCGGAGGCCCTGGCCGAAGCCGTCCTGGAGGAATTGGAGTATTGTAGCAACAGAGACTTGTATGAAGTCTTTATTTTTCCTCTTACACCATCTCTTAAACGCCCTGAAGGTGTACTCATAGATCTTCATGGTGGATGGGCGCCTCGATGCCAGGATGGACTCGATCACCTCAGAGGAGTAGCCGTAGCTGGTTAGCATGTCCCTCTCAATTTCCACGCGTGAAGCTGAAGCCAGGTGGGA
Source organism: Sceloporus undulatus (assembly GCF_019175285.1). NCBI lineage: Eukaryota > Metazoa > Chordata > Lepidosauria > Squamata > Phrynosomatidae > Sceloporus > Sceloporus undulatus. The sequence goes on from NW_024830642.1 coordinate 1,319, forward strand.
TCTGGATGATGCACCTGGCCCTGGGTCAGTAGGTCTGTTCTGGCTGGGAGGGGAAGACTCTGAGTTGACAGGCTGAGAAT
>NW_024830643.1:0-1398 GCF_019175285.1 Sceloporus undulatus
ATAGCAGGGAGAATGGAAGGGGAGATAGATATTTGTCAGGATCCTAACTGCATCCCCTCTTGCAACACAAAAGGCAGTACTTTGAAAAAGGAACAGCTTGTATTGAAGAAGATGCATGCAATAGAAGTGACTTTTTTTCAGGAATGAAAGAAAGTATAAACATATCACTTTTATAACCATATCAATGAATCCCACCCCGTTAACCAATAAAGCTAATCAATTGGATAGCCCTTTCCCACGCAGTGTCTTCCCATCCGGGATTCTGGCAGCTTTTCTAAAAACAATTAAGCTCTCATGTGCCTTCTCTCAACCAATGCATCTGAGGCCTTAGACCACAGAACTCAGTGAAACAACAGTTTTAATTAATGTTTTGCTTAACACACACACACACACACACACACACACACACAATATGAAACCCCAAATCCCAATCTCATATGATACCATATGAAAATATAAGCATAAACCCATGACAACATAATACAGTATAACAATACCAATAACTCTCTATGTTCCCCCTCCTTTTACAGACAGTCTTTTAAACCTCTGTTAGAAGGATGACTCCCATACATTCCAATCCTAGCAAACAATCACATTCTTTAGACATGACCTCCCAACCTCTTTCTAGTATCTTCTATTAAAGCACATATTAAAACATATTATTTTAACCCACCATAAATCCCATCTACTTTAACTCTAATTTAAACTTAAACATATAACCCTTATGGCATGAATCCCTAAATGAATAAATGCACGAATAAAGGGATTCATGACATATTGTGACTTCAGGCTGGTGCTCCTTACCTGCAGCAATGAGATGGGACCATTGTGAATTTAGGCTAATGCTGCTTACCTGTGACTTCAGTCTGATGCTCTTTGCCTGAATAATTGAGATGGTACTACTGTGACTTCAGAGGGGTGCTCTTTATGTGAAGGATTTAGACCATTGCAACCTCAGGCTCATTATGACTTCATGCTGATGCTCCTTGCCTGAAAGACTGAGACTGGCCCATTGTGACTTTATGCTGATGTTACTTGCCTGAAAGATTGAGACGGGAGAATTGTCACTTCAGACTGGTGCTGTGTACCTGAAGGATTGAGACTGACCCATTGCGTGCCAGAACTAGTGTATAAGAGTTCTGTCATAAAGGGTAAAAATATTAGGGTATGGTTATTAAAGTAGGCGTTATAGTTGTCGTTCATAGTAGGTAGTGTAGAGTGATGGGTTATAGAAAGCACATAATGGAAAATGATAGAAGCACAGATAGAGTAGCTTTTAGATGAAGGAGGGCATTTGGAGAGGGGCTGGGGTTGCAGCTGTAGATGGTTCTCAAGGAGGAGTGAAGCTGGCTTGGGAACAGCGCTCTTCAAGGTGAGGCTGTCTGGGAGAAGGGAAGG
>NW_024830644.1:0-1398 GCF_019175285.1 Sceloporus undulatus
AAAGAAATTTTCCTAGTTTTGAAAGCTCCTGCTTATGCTTCAAACCATGCTGATAAAATATGCAACAAGCAAAACAGAATGCTGCATCTTAATTTAAAAAGAAAAACCTTTACCCAGCCAAATTGTTTACCATTCAGTTTCAGAAGATCTGCCATGCATATATATGGATATGCTGTTTTTCTTGGCTACCATTAAATTCTTTGCAGCCAAACGGATGTATTTCTTCAGTCTTCCTTGCATTCATCTGTTCCACTGTTCATTTTCAACTCTACTATCCCACCAGAAAATACCTATCCAGGTTGCCCCTCCACTCCAGGTTAAACCAGACTTGGGTGGTTGGTCCTCATGACTAGAGACCACAAGAGAGATCTTTGGCCCTTGGGAAACACCAATACACCACATTTCAACTCACAACTATTTATCAGTGCTTCCTGGAAAAAACAACTCAGACAATAGTGTCAGGCAGGAACATACCACTTACCTAGCTTCTGAAGAAATGATGCAAGTTTCTATTTCTCCCTGTGGCTTCCACCAAAAGCTGAAAACAATATGGCCTGCAAGTAGGGATGCCATAACCTGGCTGCAGGCGGGACAATCCCGCTTTTGGCGGTGCTGGCCTAGTCCCATTCTGGTTTTTCCTGCCAAAAGCAGGACTGCCCTGCCTGCAGCCACCTCTGCCCCCATGCGCGCCTTCTTTATGGCCGTGGCTGCTCATGCAGCTGGCCAACCACCCACTTCCGCGTCCGCCTCCTCTGGCTCCTCCTTCTCCTCCGCCCCTTGCATGCTCCATCTGGCTGCGGCCGCCCATGCGGCCGGCCAGCCACCCGCCTCTGCCTCCTTCTCCAATCTCCTCCTCCCCCCACGCGTCCCCCTTGCCTGCAGGGCTGCGCGCGGCTGGCTGGCCACAAACCTCCTCCTCTGCCTCCTCCTCCTCCGCGACTGCACCGAGCAGTTGCCCAGGTGCAGCCGGCGGAAGCGCGCAATTGGCCCGCTTGCGTGCCTGGGCCCTGGCCACACGCTGGCCTCAAAAGGGAGCTGGTCCCCTTAAGGAGGCAGAGACTCAGAAAAGGAGGAGGAGGAGGAGGAGGCGGAGTGGACTCTGGGCCAGAGGGAGGGGAAAGGGCTTTTTGTCTTGCCCTACCCTCCCTTCAAGACAAGGCTTCTGCACTTCCGCTGGCCCTTTGCAGGGCTAATGAGGAGGACTTCCTCCTCTGAGGCTGGGGCTGAACAGCCTGCCTCTTCTGCAAGCCGGAACCTGTGAGCGCTGGCAGGGAGCAGGGCTGTTCCAGCTCCAGACTGCCCCCATTGGCCAGCCAGGCTCCAGAGGAGGAGCTCCTCCTCTCTTGGGCCGGGCTGCAGCCAGAGGGCAAAGGAAAGGGCCATTTCCTTTGCCCTTTT
>NW_024830645.1:0-1398 GCF_019175285.1 Sceloporus undulatus
AGCCTCTGGTCTGAACACCTTAAATATAAAGTTACTAATTCAGTTTTCACCTGAAAGCCAAATACAGATGAGAATTAAAATCCTGGCAGTTTAAGGATGCATATTTCACTATCATCTGTATAGTGTTATTGCTGTAGAGATTGCATATATTCCTCCTATAGAAATGCATTTTTATGTATTTCACAACTCCATCAGCAGTAACCAAGGGCTCTGTACAGACGGGCCCTTTGCGGCACACCCCTGACATGCTAGGGTTGCCTTGTGGCGGTGCATGCACACACCCCGCAACCCTAGCATGTGATGGGGGTGTCGCAGCTGCGCAGCACCACCCACATGGCATGCACAGCTACGACATTGCAGCTGTGCAGAATCCAAACATTGCTGTGCAGCTGAGACGCCATCGAGATTTTTTTGTAGGTTTGCAGACTCAACTGCGCTGCAAAAAGGAGCCACTTTTTAATGCTCCTTTGTTGCTGCGCAGCAGTGTTGTGCGGTTTGGTTGCTGCGGTGCTGCTACAGAGCAAAAAGAGGCACCTCCTCGGCGCCTCTTTCTGGCAGTCTGTACCCTGCCCAAGATAAATTTGACCTGAAAAGCAAACAGCAAGTAGCTAGATAGAAGGACAAAAAGGAATATTGTTATCATCAGCCATACAGACAAGTGTCTGCTCACCGATTAAAGATCTATCAAAACAGTTGGCTAACTATCTTCCTTCACTTACCAATTTGTGCCTTCTGGAACTTCATCCTTACTGCTATTTATAAGTTTGGACTATGAATATTTTTGTAATATGAAAAACTGAATATTTTAGAGATTTATTTGGTATGATGAAACACAGCCAGCCTCAAATCCAGGTATATACTGTGGTCTGGTAGTATTCAGTGCAGATGGTACAAAGGATACATACTGGAAAAGTTACAATGTTCAGGCACATACAAAATGTTGGAATTTGGATGTGGATGTCATTGAGGAGCAAAGAACAAAATTAGATTTTGTAGCCAGACTGGTGGATGTCAGAACTGATGTTTTGGCTGACTGTAACATCTCTCAGTTTCACTGTGGATCATTGAAAGAGGCATGGTTCCCAGTCCCTACTGCTTTAGGCTATGGGTCTGAGAATTTTTGGCCATTTGTCAAATAATCTGTATCTGTTTAGATATCGTCTCCTCATCATCTTATTGCCTGGGTTCCCAACATATGATCAATGGAAAAAGCTTAATAGGCAGCATTAGCATCAACACTCCATTTAAGCACTCTTTAAGTACTGGAATATCAGGAAATTGATATGGGAAAATGAGCAGGCTCTCTGTTACTGTATTCTTATATGTGTAATCGTAGATATAAAAATACAGTGGTACCTCGGGATACGAAATACCCAGGTTACGAAATTTCCGGGATAC
>NW_024830646.1:0-389 GCF_019175285.1 Sceloporus undulatus
CACAAGTGGCTCTAGGGTTAGGGTTACGAGGCTTAAAATGCGCCGCAGCTGTGCCTCAGCTTCCACAGCTCCATGGCAGCGGACGTTGCAATTAAAGCTTGGCTGCAAACCACGCATGTCCCAGGAACCCGACATTATGCGACGCAGCTGACACGGAGCTTTTAAACAGGCAACTTATATTTGCGGCGTAGCAATTCTGACGTATCGGTGCAGCAACTTACAGACGGAGCTGCGCAGGTACGTATCAAACAGAAAAGAAGCGGAAAAAAGCAGCACCTTTTTAATGCCGCTTCTTCCCGCTTGAGGCGTGCGGGGGGCGTGTTCATGGCGGCATTCAGGGAAAGCCCGTCTGAAGGCTCTACCTTCATGACGTCATGAGTACATCCCTA
>NW_024830646.1:489-1398 GCF_019175285.1 Sceloporus undulatus
GGGGGCGTGTTCATGGCGGCATTCAGGGAAAGCCCGTCTGAAGGCTCTACCTTCATGACGTCATGAGTACATCCCTTTTTGCCCGTCTGTAACCAGCCTAAGAACTATAGAGTTGTGCTTCCATTCTGCTTTGGGGAAGTGCCTTGTCATGGGCAGGGAGCTGAAATACTCCTTTCTCAAGGGGCTGTTAAGGGGCACCATGGCAATAGGCATGTCTAGCACTATTAGGATGTACCATGTACAGTGTCCAGCTTATGTATGTGTAGCTTTGTTTGAAAACTTTAGTAGAGCAAACTAATGGTTATTCCAATCCACAAAAGGCACACAGTTTCACTAGGTAATACATTAATAAATAGAGCCAGCATGGCATAGGGGTTTGAATGCTGAACTATGACTCTGGAGATGAGGGTTCAATTCTCAGCTCAGCCACGAAACCCACTGGTTGACAAGTCTCATGCTCTCAGCCACAGGGGAAGGCAATGGCAAACCTCTTCTGAATAAATCTTGCCAAGAAAACCCCATGATTGGTTCATCTTATGGTCACCATAAGTTGGAGGCGACTTGAAGGCACACAACGCGCGTGCACACACACACACACAATAAATGGAAGAAAGAAAATTAAATAATTTCTGCAAGTGGTGGTATACTTTAGCCAATCTTTTAGGATTTGATAATAAAGAGTTATAAGCAATATTACCTTTCTCCTTATGTTTTTGATAATGAAGACATCATAAAGCTACATTTTAAGAATATGCATCAAGGGAAAACAAAGTTATTTTATTGGGATAAAGAGTAAAACTTTCTAGTTATTTTCTGAAGTTACCTTTTATGGATAATTTGACATTTTTAGAAACATTTTGTCAGGACTTTTCCAAGTTTTATTCCATTAAGTTGTTAATTCTGCGTTTT
>NW_024830647.1:0-1398 GCF_019175285.1 Sceloporus undulatus
TAGTGCCTCACTAAAGTACAAATTCAAATATTCTACAGGATGTTGCTCTCTCAATTAAACTATGCTTGAAAGAGATCTAGATTCCTAGTAGACCACAAGTTGAACATGGGCCAACAGTGTGATGCGGCAGCTAAAAAGGCCAATGTGATTCTAGGCTGCATCAATATGAGTATAGTTTCTAGATCAAGGGAAATAATAGTGCCGCTCTATTCAGCTTTGGTCAGGCGTAACTTGGAATAATCCTGTGTCCAGTTCTGGCCTCCGAAATTCAAAAAGGATGTTGACAGGTTGGAACATGCCCAGAGGAGGGCAACCAAAATGGTGAAGGATCTGGAAACCATCAAGCCCTATGGGGAGCGGCTTAGAGAGCTGGGTATGTTTACCCTGGAGAAAAAAAAGTTAAGAGTGGATATGATATCCATGTTTAAATATTGGAAAGGGTTGTACTGATGATAGAGCAAGCTTTCTTTCTGCTGCTACAGAGAAAAGGAGACACCAGAATGGATGCAAGACCACATAGAAAGAGGTTCCACCTGGACATTAGGAGGAACTTTGGGACAGTAAGAGCTCTTCAACAGTGCAATATACTCCCTTAGAGCTTGGTGGAGTCCGCTTCTTTGGAGGTCTTTAAACAGAGGCTGGATGGTGCTTGGAATCTGTATTCCTCCATGGCAGAAGAGGGTTGTGCTGGATGGCCCTTTTGGTCTATTCCACTCTATGATTCTGTAATTCTAGTGGAATCATAGCACCAAAATAATTTAGCATAAAAGGGACCTCAGTCTTCATAGAAAGGAGAATGGATTACGGTTCCTTACCCACAGAGGCCACATTCTGATAATTCTCCATCATCACATAACTGTACATCAGTCTCTGTTTCTTTGTCAACAGTTTCCATTCCTCCTCAGTGAAATATATTGCCACATCTGCAAAGGTCACCTGCAACAGAAAACAGCCCTCATTCAGAGAGTGACTAAGCAAAAGGGGAGGAAAGCACATGGTTCATCCCAAATATTATTTCATCACTTCAGAATTCAGTCCAGGAAATAAACTTTAAATTCTGTCAGCAAGAAAAAGCTACAGCCTTTGAGATCCAGTTTGTCTCGAATCCTTTCAATATATAATATGATAAACAATATAATTTAGGCCATTTCTGGGATATTATTGATTGATTAGGATACTGACTATCTCAACATGTATAGTACATTTAATAACCAATGAATTATAGTGCATTTATCCATATCTTACCTAATTTCAGAGGCAAATTTCATTTATAGAAAGAAGTTCTGGGGAGTACTCTGGGCTTGAGGGCCACTGGGCCCACCCTCAATTTAGGTCCAGAGATATTCTTCCGTATCCCCCAGCATTTCACAGATTGGGAAAGCAAGACACATGTGGACA
>NW_024830648.1:0-1398 GCF_019175285.1 Sceloporus undulatus
GGCAATTTAAGTATGATGACATCTGGGGGCATCCCGGATCCTGAATTCAAGCTGGAAGAGGTAGATTGGCTTATTTATTAATGCAATAAGCTCCATAGACTCAATTCGACTGATTTGGACTCAAGATAGACTCAAGTCACTTCAGTGGCTTGACTTAAACTCAACTCAGAAATAAATAACATAGATTTATCAATGATACAGATGTTGCTATAATGGCTATATATTTTTTGTTATTTATTGCTATTGTTAATAGCTATCTTTTTATTGTTATTGTTTAATGCATTGCTATGCTACATTTGTTTTTAAATTCATGTTTATTGTTATTGACTTGTATTATCACCTCTGATGTAAGCCACCCGGACTCCCAGTGATTGGGTGGCATATAAATAAATCCTATTATTATTATTATTATTATTATTATTATTATTATTATTATTAGATCCAAACATTGCATTACCTTGCTTGCTGTTGCCTTATGAGAAAGATATCCCACTACCCCTCCCCCCCATTAAAAGTTACCCTCCAAATGTTCTTCAAATCCAGATTCCACAGCAGTTATGAGAAACTTAAATGCCAATGTTTCTCATGGGAGACACCAGCAATAATTATATATCTCCTTGTTATAGTAATGTGGACTGCCTGGAATAGTTTGTGGTGAACAAAAATCGGTGGCCAGGGTCCAAAGGCTTTTTTAAAAATATATATATTTAATACCATGCTTATTTATTTATTACAACATTCTTAACCCATCTAAAATTGATTGCAAATGCATCACACTCATCATATTTTTTTTGGTGTACCCAGTGGGGTTTCTGCTTTGGTGCTACCTCTGTGTCATATCATAAATTGGTTTATTCTAAAATATCTATTCTAAAAACAGTGCATTAGCTCAGTAGGCATAGTGGGGTGAGGCTGCAGGAAGCCTTCCAGAACAGGAACCCAGTTCTCTCTTCTTATTTTAATCTTTGTATTCTGACCACTTTTCTTTATAGTTTTCTCAATGTTCATGTATACACTCCAAAATTTCAGAGATGAAAACTAAGATATGTTTGCTCAAGCAACTTCAGAGAGTGGTCAAATGGCAAATGTTATTAAGGAGGAAGAACACATAAACTTGAAGGGCTGCAGCAATTTGCTTTTGCCTGAAACTTCTGAAAAACTGGAGCGTGTCCAAAGGAGGGCGACAAAAATGGTGAAGGGTCTGGAAACCATGCCCTATGAGGAACGAACTTAGGGAGCTGGGGATGTTTAGCCTGGAGAAAAGAAGGTTAAGAGGTGATATGATAGCCCTGTTTAAATATTTGAAAGGATGTCATATTGAAGAGGGAGCAAGCTTGTTTTCTGCTGCTCCAGAGAACAGGACCCGGAACAATGGATGCAAGCTACAGGAAAAGAGAA
>NW_024830649.1:0-944 GCF_019175285.1 Sceloporus undulatus
AGTCTTGTTTTTACCCTCCAAATAATGGTTTTCCTTTTAAAAAAAAAATAAGTACAGTAGTTTGTTTTAGTCTGTAATCCTTATTTTTGTTGTTCTTGTCTGCTTCTATTTTTATTTGGTCATTTGAGATGGCTTCCTTCTTGAGTGAAAATCTCTTAATAAGAAACTGGGGAGACTTTTAAAACCTCCCAAAGGAGCTACTTTTGGCCTTTTTTGGGGGACTAGCCTCCTCTTAGAAGCCAAAACCTGATGTTTGTGAAGAAGAAAAATAAGGCTTGTATTAAAACTGTCCTCCCCATTTCTGATCCCTTTTAAAACCCATGATCCCCAGAAGGAGCAGAGCTTTGTAAGAAAACCCTCTCAGAAAAGAGACACAAAAGACACACAAAGAGACACACTTCCTTCCTTTTGGCCCAAGGAGCCTGGCCTCCTTCTGACTCTGGAGCCTCAGGAGAGAAAGAGAAGCCTCTGTTCAACTGAGACCTCAGAGAAGGTTCTGGAACATTATTCCCCACAGTCAGAAGAAGCACAAAATGGCCTCTGGAACACAAAACAGCCGCCTCTCCCTCAGCACTTGTCAGTTGGCAGTTTGAGGCCTTCATAGAACACAAAATGGAGGACAAAAGCAACCCAAAGTCAGAAGGGTCCTCAAACAGTATTTCCCAACCTTAACAACACCTAAAATGCCAAACCAAAAGAACATTCCCAGAGTTCCATAGCAATGAGCCATGGCCATGACAGTGGTGCAGAACATGAATGCCCAGCAATGGTGGCATTAATGATGATTAAGGTGCAATGGCAGCTCCATCCCTCCCCTGATATCATTATCATCATCATCATCATCTTTGCTACAGCATGAGAGCCACCATTAAAAGCAATGAAATCCCCTTTGGGGAGTCCCACTCTCCCACCTTCAGAGAGGACTGCTGGGCCTCCTTCCTCCC
>NW_024830649.1:1044-1398 GCF_019175285.1 Sceloporus undulatus
AGTCTTGTTTTTACCCTCCAAATAATGGTTTTCCTTTTAAAAAAAAAATAAGTACAGTAGTTTGTTTTAGTCTGTAATCCTTATTTTTGTTGTTCTTGTCTGCTTCTATTTTTATTTGGTCATTTGAGATGGCTTCCTTCTTGAGTGAAAATCTCTTAATAAGAAACTGGGGAGACTTTTAAAACCTCCCAAAGGAGCTACTTTTGGCCTTTTTTGGGGGACTAGCCTCCTCTTAGAAGCCAAAACCTGATGTTTGTGAAGAAGAAAAATAAGGCTTGTATTAAAACTGTCCTCCCCATTTCTGATCCCTTTTAAAACCCATGATCCCCAGAAGGAGCAGAGCTTTGTAAGAAA
>NW_024830650.1:0-1398 GCF_019175285.1 Sceloporus undulatus
ATGAATTACTGTGTAATGGATATAACTTTAGTGCATTTATTGGAGGATTGTAATGAGCAGATTACACGATTGATGTCAAATTTTCTAATGGAGGCAACAAAAATTTGGTACAATTTGAACAGCTGTAGTGCATAGAATAACTTGTATAAGGAAGGAATTTTAAAGTATCTATGTAAATAATTTTAGTTATAATTTTAATTGTGTATTATGTTTTTGAGATGCCTAATAAAAGTTATGATGATGATAGTAGGAATTATCTACAAGTTGAGGCCTAGTGTGTGATATAAAAATTAGTGCTCCCTTTCTGTAATTATTTGGGGCAAAATAAACATGTCTCCACTTCAAACTACGGTTTTGTCAGAATCTTTGAATTAATTTTTCTGTTATAATTAGCACGGTACACAATCTATTGTGTGCACATCATGCGTCAGTCTTGGATGCTCGTATTTCTGTGTTTGCCAAATAGATGAACAGATGCATTTTCAAATGTACATATGATCAAAAATACATACCAATTTTTAAATAAATAATTTAAACATGGGGCATCGATGGTTAAATGAATCAATTGTGTATGGATGGGATTTCTATTTGAAACAATAAAAGTTGACAATTATTACAACTGTATGCTATATTTTAACCAGTATCTTCTCGCTCTTTTGTTTATTACATTAAACATTATAAGAATTAACTATTTGAATGCAGAACAAGTCTTTTGTAATGTGTGTGTCCCACAGGTTCAGACCAAACCATACTGGATGCAACCAAAGGATACAACTCCTTTTTACAACAAAGTATTCTGCCATGCGGGAGAGTGGGGATTCTAATATGTCATTCGATGGATATTGATAGACAGGTGAGGTCAAGCTGATTAGCTGTGCCATCCTTACTAGGCATCAGGTGCCACTTTGACTCTGAAGCACAGACTCCATAATAGCTATATCAGGGGATGGAGCAGAGCTAGTTGCCTCACAAGTGTCCCTGAGGAAATATAACTTCTACAAAATATCAGAGAACAAGTGTGTGTCAGAATGACCTTTTATGCTCTTCTGTGTCAAACAGAAACTGCCTCCTGTACTGCAAACAGACTTAGCAGAAAGAACACAGTACGCCTCAGTGATCTCAGGAGTCTAAAAAACAGTTGTTTGTCAAGTTATCCCTTCAATAACTTCAAAGACTCATTAAATGTATGACAAAACATTCTGTCTTGTAAGTGTATGTGCAATAGCTAAATACAAAAATAAGCACTCAATTAAAAAGCTTACCAGTTAAGAGTCACTTACAGCAGTGTTACTCAAGCTATCTGGTGTTGGGGAGCGTCTCCCCCCACCTCACCCTGATACCAGGAACTGGTATCATATTTGTGTGCATTCACTACAACTGCTTCTTGGAAACTCTCTG
>NW_024830651.1:0-1398 GCF_019175285.1 Sceloporus undulatus
GAAGACCCACATCATTGTTGTGTGGAGTGCCACACACAGAGTTGTATAGCCACATTCTTTGCTGCTCCTGGCCTTGCTGCAGTTGAGTGATTGACAGTTCAAGGGTGGCGACACGCTTCAACGCTGCAATGGTAAAAGGAAGTGTTTAGACTTTGCTTGTTGTTTCTTGTTCCCTTCACCCTTAAATATAAGGCCATTCAGACTACATTTTACCCTGGTTCCCAAACCGGTTTAAAATTTGGACGTTCACACTCACACCAATTTTAACACAACTCAATCAGGGGCTTGCACAAGAGATCCAGGGCAAATCCCCCTTAGTGCGTTTTTTCTGAAAGCGGACTATGGACCCTTTCCTTTTGAAAACAACTGGCTCTTCCCTGTTGCCGACAAATATGAACTCAGCCCCAGTCATGATTGGGTCAAGTTCAGGGGGTAGATTACCCTGACTGAGGTAAAGGGTAGTAGGAACTTGTTTCTGGGGAGATTCGTTATGGGGCGCCTGGATCTGCCCAGTTCTATCCAGGGCAAATGAGGGAGTGGGAATGGGGCCTTTGTGACCTTCCTGGTGCTGGCCCTCCAGGTGAGCAATGCATTGGACAAGGAGTCCCTCTCCTCATCGCCTGCAGCTTCTGGTTCCGCTGGAGGCAGGGCGTCTTCTCCAGCATCACCTGGAACAACGGACCAGAACAATGGACAACAACAGATGGATGTGTGCATGTGTGTTTGTGCATATTCATATATGTATATATGTGGAGGCATCTCTATCTAAGACCACTCAGACTTATACCTTTATGAATGTATGTATATATAATGTTTCAAGTCTATAGATCTTGCATACAACATCCATAGATACAGTACACCTATACATATCCATAGATACCTGTCTGAACGTGTGCATGTGTACGTACATGTATTTATTTCTCCATGCGTTTGCTTAAGTTTAAATTGTATGCAAGTAGAAGAGTATATATAAATGTGTGTGTGTGTGTGTGCATATATATGATCCAACATATATGTGTACATGTGCTTGCATCTCTTTCTTTCTCTCTCTCTCTCTCTCTCTCATATATACATAAGCATGCACATGGACGCACCTGCACATGTATACACCGCCCACGTTATGTTCAACATCAACGTGTATATATAATTATAATTGCATATATGTTTACTTCCAGTCATAACAGCATAACTGCCCTGCGATTACTGTAATTGAGATTTTTATAGTTTGTGATGTTTTTATGATATGTAAAGTCGAAGGCTTTCATGGCTGTCATAAAAAGTTTTTTGTGGGTGTTTTGGGCTTTGTGGCCATGTTCTGGCAGAGTTTCTTTCTGACGTTTTGCCAGCATCTGTGTCTGGCATCTTCAGAGAATGCTTTGCCTGTAAAAATGCTTTGCC
>NW_024830652.1:0-1398 GCF_019175285.1 Sceloporus undulatus
ATTGGCAAGATTGGTTCCGAGGAGATTTGCCATTGCCTTTCCCCTGAGGCTGAGAGAGTGTGACTCCCCCAAAGTCATGGGTTTCCACAGCCTTCCCTCTGAATGCCAGCCTCTAGCTTCCCCTTTGCTTCCAGCCCTGCATTTCCTCCTCTTTGGAACCTCTTCCCTTCCCTTCAAGCCCAGTGTCACCTCCAAAGCTTTTCTCTCCCCCCTCGATGCTGGCTCTTCCCTTCTCTTCCAGCTCAACGCATGCACATAATGTGTCACAATAATAATAATAATACCTCACCTCAGAATGCCATCTCTGCATCCTCTTGCTTTGCTTTCCCTCCGATTGCCACCCCAGAATGCCATACATACACATATACATATGTAGCAAAAGCATTCACACATTGTATCAATTTGCCAAATTTAAAAGTAAACACATCCACATATTCTGTCACACACACACACACACACACACACACACACAAAATAATTTAAAAGAAATGCCACTTGCAAAGTGAGGTGCCGTGCCGGCAGCAAGCAAACGAAATGGAAATGTAGCACAAGCAGACACAGTCTATCAATATGTATCAACCTGTAGAACAAGCATTCGCATAATCTGTCAAAAATAAAATTACAAAAGAGAGAGAGAGAGAGAGAGAGAGAGAGCTGCCTGCGAGAGGGGAGGCATGTTCTCCCCTCTGCCCTCCCTCTGACCTAAATCCCTCCCCTGAACTTGACCCGATCATGACTGGGGCCACGTTCCCATTTGCTGGCAGCAGGGAAGAAACAGGTTTTCCTAAAAGACATGGGAAATAATCCACTTTTGGAAAAACCGCTCTAAGGGGGTTGATAGCTGGGTTTAAACTGATGCCAATGGGAACTTCTGATTTTTAATCCGGGTTACAATTCAGTACAAAAGGTAGTCTGAATGGCCCCTTAGCTTCTTAGATTAGATTGGATCTCTGGTGCCTTTAGGGTGTTTAGGCCCTTACCAGTATGCAAATCCTCACATTTTTCACATTTGTTTTGAGTCCTCACACTTTTCAAATTGTGTTTCGCTTTTTAAAGTATTATTCCCATTCAAGTAGATATAAAAATAAATTGGTTCTTTCCCACCACTAAAAGACAACAGAGGGTCTTGTGGGTGAACTGCAAGATGTTTGTCCTTACTTTAATGATGAGGTGGCCAAGGGCTGAAGGGTATAGGTATAAAATGGGGAGAATGTGACCATTGTTCCACACATAAGAATTCTGTATCCTCAAATGAAATGTTAATTTTGTCCCCATTTCTAGCATTACAGCAACTTAAAACTTTGTTTCGGCAAACAAAGAAAAGAGGCTGGCAAAGGGAATATGAGCACAGCAAATAAAAGAGTTCTAGGCTTGAACAATTTTCAATGGCTCCCTCTT
>NW_024830653.1:0-1398 GCF_019175285.1 Sceloporus undulatus
CCTGCTATTCTGCCAAAGAAATTGAATTCTTTAAATAAAGTATCCACCGAGCTTAATGGGTCTTCTAAAATCACTGTCATATCATCTGCGAACACTTTTATCTTGTGCTCATGTCCTCTAATTTTTGCTCCTTTTATATTGGCGTTATTTCGAATCATGTTGTTTAATATTTCCAAAGCTGCTATAAAAAGGAGGGGGGATAGGGGGCAACCTTGTCTCGTCCCTTTGTTTACTGGAAATTCTTGGGTCACTGAATTGTTTATCTTTAGGCTGGCTACTTGCTTATTATAGATTTGCTTGATGTTATCACAAAAGAATTCTCCAAGATTCATCCTTTTTAGCGTTTCTAGCATAAACGACCACTTTATGTTATCAAACGCCTTTTCGGCGTCTACGAATAGTAACGCTAACTGTCTGTCTCTATAAACGTTATAGAACTCCAAGATATTATAGATTGCTCTTAGGTTATTCTTAATCTGTCGTCCGGGTAAAAACCCATTTTGATCATCTTTAATAGTCAACAGTAGTATTTTCCTTAACCTATTTGCCAACAAAAAGGCATAAATCTTGTAGTCGATGTTTAAAAGGGAAATTGGTCGGAAGTTACCAACCTGTAATAGATCTCTGCCTTCTTTTGGGATCAATACAATATGGGCCTTTCTCCAAGTATCAGGTATTCCTTCCTTCGGGATCGAATTCACTACCTTACAAAAGTATTCAGCTATATCATTTTTATACATTTTATAAAATGTTGACGTGAACCCATCTGGGCCAGGAGCTTTCCCATCTTTTAAATTATGTATGCTTAAAATTACTTCTTCTTTTGAAAATGGTTTATTTAACTCAACTTTTTGTTCTTCAGTGGCCAAAGGAATTTCTTTATCTTTAAAGAATTTGTCTAACACTTCGCAAAAGTTAGTAGGAGACTTCTCATCCTTATAAAGCTTCCTATAATAGTTGTAAAAGACCTCCTCGATCTTATCCTTACTTTATAAATTGTTGATTTATCTCTAATTTTACAAATGCTTTTGGTTTTTCTGATTTTCCTTATTCTGTTCGCCAGCCATCGACCAGGTTTATTTGCGTTTTCAAAATAATCAAATTTGGCTAATTTTAACTCTTTAGCTAATTCTTTTGTTTCCTCCATCTTAAGTTGCTTTTGAAGCAATTTTATTTCGTTACGAATACTATTGTTAGTTGAATCTTTAGTTAAGGCCTCTACATGAGCTACATTGGTTCACCTACTCCCAGATCCGGAATAAATTTAGCGAAGACTCAAAGAAAATAGGAATAGATATATCCAAAAATGATTTAGATATTGCTTTTCTGAAACAAGGTAAAAAGAAACTAAGTAGGTATTATAAAACTCTACTTAAGAGAGATACAGAAATGGAGGTA
>NW_024830654.1:0-1398 GCF_019175285.1 Sceloporus undulatus
GCTCAGTGGTTAACATGCTGACTCTGATGATTGCAAGATCAGCAGCTGGGCAGTTCAAGGCCCAGGTGTGACATGATGGAGTGAGCTCCTGTTACTAGTCCCAGCTTCTGTCAGCCTAGCAGTTTGAAAGCATGGAAAAATGCAAGTAGATAAGTAGGTATCACATTGATCGGAAGGTAACAGTGTTTTGTGCCGTCATGCTGGCCATATGATGACAGAATTATCTTTGATAATGCAGTCTCTTTGGCTTAATAATGGAGATGAGCACCATCCCTTTGACTTGACAACCTTGTCAAAGGGGGAAATGTTATGTTTTTTAACATACTGAAGATGGAGAGAGCTTGTTCTCTGATGCTCCAGAGAATAGGACCCAAAGCAATGGATGCAAACTACTGGGAAAGAGATTCCACCTAAATCACAGGAGGAACTTCCTGATGGTCAGAGCTGTTTCACAGTGGAAGACACTGCCTTGGAGTGTGGTGGAATCTCCTTCTTTGATGGCTTTTCAAACAGAAGTTGGATGGACATCTGTCGGGGTTGCTTTGATTGTGTCTACCTACTTGACAAAATGGGATTGGACTGGATGGCCCTTGAGGTCTCTTCCAACTCTATAATTCTATGAAATAACAGTGCATGCCAGGTAAGATGAGAACTTAGCTCTCCTAACCTCTCGCTTGGATTTCTGTAATGCGCTCTACATGGGGCCACCCTTGTACCAAACTCGGAAGCTTCAAATAGTACAGAATATGGCAGCCAGGTTGGTGTCTGGATGTTCCAGGGCTGACCATATAACACCTGTTCTGTATGATCTTCATTGGTTGCCAGTTCGCTTCCGGGCACAGTACAAGGTGTTGGTTATCACCTATAAAGCCCTAAATGGCTTGGGCCCAGGGTACTTGGAGGACCGCCTCTCCCCATATAGTCCACCCCGCACACTCCGGTCATCTGGGAAGAATTTGCTGAGGATCCCTTCGTCTAAATATGTGTCTACCTCACAGAGAGCTTTTTCTATCTTGGTACCTGGGATCTGGAACACCCTTCCTGAGGAACTCCGTGCCGCCACCTCCCTAGACCTCTTTAAAAAGAGATTGAAGACCTTTTTATTTCACCATGCCTTCCCTGACGTCCCTTGTTAATGCGATCCTTCCCCTATAATGTGCAATATCTTCAAGTATTTTAGCTGGCCTGGTCTTGTTTTAGTGGTTTTAATGTGTAATGTTTTAGTGGTTTTAACTATGTATTGTATATTGTTTATTGTATTTTGTGTTGCTCTGTGTATTGATCTTTTTTGTACACCGCTATGATCTAATTGGAATAGCGGTTTATAAATAAAATTTATTATTATTATTATTATTATTATTATTATTATTATTATTATTATTATTATTATTCTGGACT
>NW_024830655.1:0-1398 GCF_019175285.1 Sceloporus undulatus
CCAGTCACCATCTCTCAGCCCCTCTCGTAACCTGAGTGCTGGCTTTATGCCCGCCGCGAAACGGCTACAGCTGCGGGAGGCGTTTAGTTCTTCGACCCCAGTCTGGGCGGCGTTCGGGTGGGGAGGGAGCCCTCCACCAACTGCCCTTCGCCTGCACCACGGGTCCCCAACGAACTAATTCGGTACCCTCTTATCTCTAAGAAGGGTATGGACGGGTAGAAGGCAGCCCCGTTCCACCGAGAACCGCAGCCGCGGAGACGCTGTCAGGAGAAACCCTAACCTGCGTCTTCCTGCAACGCCTACACACCGGAACTGAGAAAGGACTATAAAGAAAACAAGGAGGATCCTGGTCATAATAGATATAAGAAGAGAGAATGGAAACCAAGCGGATCACAAAACACAGAACCTAAAGTGGGACCTGAAAAAGATAAAGATTGTAAACATAATAAAGGCCTAGAAACCCAGAGCAACTTGGAGCTTTGCTCAGTGGCCTTAAGTGATAACCTTTTAGGTTCCTTTTAACAAGGCTACAGGGTTATAAGAAAGACTTTTTCTTCTTTTTTTCCCTTTTTAATTTTGCTAAGGAATTAAGAAGAGCTATTTGAAGACTCAGATTGAGTCGGTAAACGTGAATTTATTTTAATAATAAAAACTTTCTAACTCTATTTTCCCCTTGTTGATTGTTATTGGTTGGTAAGTAAGGATGATTAATGTTACTTCCTGGAACGTTAAAGGAGTAAATTCAAAATTTAAGAGAAGCAGGGTTTTTCATTTATTGGAAAAATTAAAAAATGACATAATTTGTTTACAGGAAATTAAAATTTAAAAAAAGGAGGAATGCCTGCTAAGAAACCCCAGGCTAGGGAACTGTTATTGTTCCCTATCAGATGGCAAGAGGAAAGGAATTGCTGTCTTTGTAAATAAGAAATTGGAATCGAAGGAGATCTTTAAGGACAATAATGGATTATATGTGGCAGTAGAAGTTAGTTTAAAGGGTATCTTGACTTTGGTAGTAGGGGTTTATGCCCCTAGCGAGAATAGAGATCTCTTTTTTGCGAGATTACATAATGAGCTGAATCAAACAAAATACGAAAATATCTTGATGATGGGTGATTTTAATGCAGTGATTTGTCCGACAATCGATAGAAAATCAAATCGTAATAACCAAATTAAAAAGAATCAAGGGAGATTACCTAAAACTTTCTTTGGCCTTAAGGATGATTACGCTCTGGAGGATGTTTGGAGGTATAAATATCAATTAAGCAAAAATTACACTTATTATTCAGAAACTCATGATTCGTGGTCAAGAATAGATCTTTTCTTAGCATCAAAAAAAATTCTCCCCTTTATTCAATCAATGGATATTGAGCCAAATACTCTTTCGGACCACAATCTAAT
>NW_024830656.1:0-1398 GCF_019175285.1 Sceloporus undulatus
ATATCCTGTGGGCCTCCCTCCTCTTCTGTGGCCATGAGGATGGGCTAACGGGGCCTTTGTTATTGTTTTTAGACTGTGTTTTATTGTTGTTTTATGCTTTTAACTTGTATCTGTTGCACTTGTTGCATGTTGTAAGCCGCCCTGATCTTTTTGGAAGGGCGGGATATAAATAAAGATTTTATTTATTATTATTATTATTGGCCAGCCAAAATGCACATAATATTATGCATTTTGTGCTTTTCAGTTGGCCAATACAAATATCCGTATTTTGTGGATTTTGTTGGCATTTTGTTTTGTGCAACACTATTGCTCTTAAGAAATGGTGGTGGTGGTATGGAATTGCACACATGGGTTTTTCTGTTTCTTTCTCAGAAGTCACCCTTATATCTCTCCTAAAGTTGTCATTAAATTCCTCTGGGTTCAAAAAGCAGTTTGACAATATAGTATAAAAACCTTTTAGAAGGGACTTTGTGAGGTGGGTCTGAAGTTTGCCATTGCCTTCCCCTGAGGAGACTGAGAGAGTGTGACTTGCCCAGGGACACCAAGTTGATTTCATGGCCAAGCTGGGAATCCAACCTTGGTCTCCATAGTATGAGTCCAACACTCAGACCACTACACCACATGGCAGAGATAAACTCCAGGCCCTTCACAGATAGTATCCAGCATCCCTCACTGCCAATGGTAGATCTGGGCCCCATAACAACTAATTCTACCCATTCTAATCACTGAACGGCACTCCAGCTCCCCATGGCTGGCTACAGGGAGTCCCCAGGTACTTGATTCAGGCGGGTTACAGACCGCCCGTTTGGGGCGGGCTGCACCCGCCCCTTTCCCCGGGGTATCGGGGCTTCAGTGTCCAGAGCAGCAGCCGCTGAGGCTCTGATCCGCCGCTTTTCAGGCTGCGGGGAAGCGACAAAAGGCCCCTTCCCCGCAGCCTGGAAAGGGGTGTCCTTGGGGCTTCAAGCCCCAAGGACACCCGCGGCGGCGGGGAGGAGGAGAAAGGGGCCGCTTGGCCCCTTTCTCCTTTGGTCCACTGGGCGCAGCCGTGTGAAGGCTGCACCCAGCAGACCAAACCAGGAAGGAGCTCCGAAATGGAGCTCCTTCCTGCTCCACGCTAAGGGCGCACTAAGTGCCCTGGCGCGGAGCAAGGATGTCACGTCCGCACCGCCCCGTACAGAGACGGTGCGGTCGTGATGTCCTCATGGCGGCAGCCATGTGGAACGGCCGCCGCCATTTTGTGCGCGTGGAGCAGGCACTAGGGTTAGGGGGGTGCAGAAGCACCGCCCCTTTCTAACCCTAGTACGTGCTCTGTGCATACTTTCTGGCCCGTTTGTAACAGGCCACTGTTTTCTAATTTGTTTCAGAAATGCAGAATCTAAATGAATGCACACTCAGAAT
>NW_024830657.1:0-1398 GCF_019175285.1 Sceloporus undulatus
GACATTTCCACTACCTACAACATAACCCAAGTATCGAGTTTCTTTTTTTCCTAGGTGACACTTAGAACTTTTAATTGTCATTCCAGTTTTTTTTAGTCTTTTTAGTACTTCAGTGAGCTGTTGGAGATGCTCTTCCCAGGAATTACTAAAAATACCAATGTCGTCAATATATGCCACCACACAATGTTTTAGCCCTGATAATAAGTTGTCTACCATCCTTTGAAAAGTAGAGGGTGCATTCTTTAACCCAAAGGGCATTACTGTAAACTCATATAATCCCTTATGGGTAACAAAAGCCGTCTTTATCTGATCCTTGGGGCACATTGGGACTTGCCAATATCCTTTGGTCAAATCCAGAGTAGTAATGTATTGAGCTCTTCCCATCCTTTCAATCAGGTCTTCGGATCTAGGCATAGGATAGGCGTCAGTTTGGGTAATTTTATTTAGCCTCCTGTAATCTACACAAAACCTTATAGTGTGGTCGGGTTTTTCTACCAGCACTACTGGAGATGCCCACGGACTCTGTGAAGGTATAATAATCCCCATCTTTAACATTGTATCGATTTCATTATTTATACTGTCAGCCAAAAGACCAGTAACACGGTACGGGGAAGTAGCGATAGGCATAGCTTTTCCTGTGTCAATATGATGGAATATTCCGTTTACCTTTCCTGGTAAATCTGAAAACACTCTCTTAAATTTAGCTAACACCCGCATTATTTCTATTTGCTGTTGGGGAGTAAGAGAAGGGTCAAGGTTAGCATTTTGTGTATTTTCTTTTTCTCCACTCTCTGGTCTCCATATGGGAATGGCAAACATATCACTTTCCCTTTCTTTGACAGCGTATAACACAAAATTTTCCCTCTTATGATAAGGCTTTAACATATTTATATGCACCAATTTACATCCCATCTCATTTCCCAAATCTATTATATAGTTCACATCGTTGATTTTCTCGGTTATTTGAACAGGACCTGACCAGGCATATTGAAGTTTATTCTTTCTTATCGGTCGCAAGAGTAAAACTTCATCTCCCGGCAGGAAATCTCTAGCTCTGGCTCTCTTGTCATACCAAGTCTTTTGTCGACCTTGAGCTGCTTTTAGGTTCTCTCCAGAAGTTTTTAAGGCTTGATTTAGAGATGTCATCAAGTTCTGGACATATGATATCACATCTTCAGGTTCTTTTTCGATTGTGTGTTCCCATTCATGTCGAACAAGATCTAAAGGTCCTTTTACTTTCCGTCCAAACATTAGTTCAAATGGACTAAACCCTAAACTTTCTTGAGGAACTTCACGATAGGCAAACAATAGGTGTTGTAGTTTGAGGTCCCAATCTCTTCGGTTTTCTTCGGTATAAGATTTAATCATATTGACCAAGGTCCCATTAAATTTTTCAAC
>NW_024830658.1:0-1398 GCF_019175285.1 Sceloporus undulatus
AAGTAAAGCCTGGATGGCCATCACCCAGCGATGCTATGGTTCCATCTTGCATTGCAAGAAGTGTGCTGAGAAGAGGTTTGGACCATAAGCAATCTAAGGTACATTCCAATATTAAAATTCTGTGGAGTAAATCCATTTCCACCCCACAACTAAAGCGGACTCAGTAAATCAGTGGTGCCCAGGTAAGGGAATGAACAGTGAAGAGAATCAGTTTGATATTCAGTGCCACCTTCTACACTGAGTATGAAAAGTCATGGGTCTAAACCAGGCCTTCACAATATATGGTCCAGGGCCACATGTGGCTCAACAAAGGATTTTGGGTGGCCCACAAAGAGGTGGAACGACTCCAAGGCTCCTCCACTGCTTGGCCTCTTTCGGAGTAGAGGGCCATGTGGCAGAAAGGTGAATGTTCACCCTGTAAAGCTCCTCCAAGGAGACCTCTGGGCAGAGAAGGAGGAAGATGGAATATTAATAATATTAATTAATAAATTAATATTTAATTAAAACCGATTTGCAGCCCAAAGAAGTTTAGCCTGTTTTAATTTTGGCCCGTACCTATTGCCAAGTTGTGCAGGTCTGGTCTAAACCCAACTGCTAGTCCTTACTAGAATAAACTCACCGAATCAATGAAATTTGCAGAAGCGTTGCTTTACTATTTAAGTGTTGATTGAGAACAAATGGATTCAGGCCCACAAATAAAATGTTTATATCTCACTTACCAATGGCCAAAGCTGTTTCCAAGGCATCCCCGGTTATCATTTTCACAGACACCCCGGACTCAATGAGGACTTGAACGGCTTCCTTCACTCCTTGTCTTGGTGGGTCAATGATTCCCACAAGGCCTAAAAATGTTAGCCGGCCAAGTTCTGGTCCAGAAGCCAATGCAAGCACTAGGAAGAAGGGACAAAGATAATTTATTATCATTTCATCGATTTCACAACATCCCTATGCCACCTGTCATTTTCAAAAGAAAGGAATTCCAAAATGATTCATAATCAAACCAGATATGATAAAACCTAAATATTTGTAATCCAAAACCAAGTGTAACTAAAGTATTAACATACAAAGACATAGCTGTGTAAGCCTGGAATATCAGTATGCAAAGGGCTCTTGCAGCACCTTTGAGATTGACTAAGCAAAGTCACAATTCAGGATTTATTCTGCGCAAAGTTCACATTTTTGGTGTTTTGTGCTGAAAACAGCATTTTCTGCACAGGAAGCGGATTTTTCTGTGCAGAAAAAAATATCTACACAGAAATAATATGAATAATTTGTGCAGAAAAAGATGATTCCTATGTAGAAAATGCCGTTTTCTGTGCAAATCGACCACGTGCAAAATTTGTGCAGAATAAATCCGAAACGGCAACATTTTCTGCATATTATTTTCTGCACAGAACC
>NW_024830659.1:0-1398 GCF_019175285.1 Sceloporus undulatus
ATTTTAAACGTAATCCGTGGGCTAAAACCCGGGAAGTCGGCTGGCCCCGATGGATTCTCAGCGGAATACTACAAAGTCTTTTCTGAAATTTTAGTTGGCCCATTGGTTCAAGTTATGAATCAAGTGACAGTAGGTAGTATACCGAATACATGGCGAGAATCCAATACTATTCTTATCCCGAAAACCGAGGAAGAGGTAAAGGAGCCAAAAACTTTCGCCCTATAGCATTACTTAATGTAGATTATAAAATCTTTGCCGCGACCCTTGCCAATAGACTTAAACCTATTTTGAACGATTATATTAAATCGGACCAAGCAGGCTTTCTACCAAGGCGACATTTAAAAAACAATGTCCGCCACATGTTAGATCTAATTGAGTATTGTGAAAAAAGGTGCGATAAACCCTTGGCCTTGCTTTTTATTGATTTTGAGAAGGCCTTTGACCGGGTAAACTGGAAATTTTTAAGTGCCGTTTGTCATAAAGTAGGATTAGGGAATAAATTTACTACTTGGATTGATCATATATATAAAAAACAAACCACCTCATTGATCATAAATGGACAAAAGACCAAACATATAAATCTATACCGGGGAACTAGACAGGGATGTCCCCTCTCCCCCTTACTGTTTATTTTGATTTTGGAAATTTTGAATAACGATATTAGAGCTAATGATAACATCAGTGGCATTAAAATAAGAGGCACAGTAATGAAACTGCGCGCTTATGCGAATGACCTGGCCTTATCCTTATCTAAACCTATAGAGGAAATCACTGAGGTCACCAAATGTTTAAATCGATTTGGCAATGTATCTGGGCTTACGATAAATATAGAAAAAACGGCAATTATGACTATGAATTTAAACTGTAATGAAAGAAAAAATCTCCAAGATATCTCGAGATTTAAAATTGTTGATAAAGTTAAATATTTAGGAGTTTGGCTCTCTACAAAAACACAGATTTTTTTAAAAATAATTATAATAAGACCTGGCAAAAAATTAAACAAGATTTAGTTCGGTGGGAGAAAGTTGGTCTGTCATGGCTGGGTAAGGTGGCGGTGGTTAATATGATGATCCTCCCTAGAATGCTTTTTTATTTCAAACCTTACCAATTTTGACAAATGATACCCCTTTCAATGCATGGAATAAAGACATAACTAAGTTTCTGTGGGGCGGGAAAAAACCACGAGTCTGTTTTAGATATATGCATGATGAAACCAAACGTGGCGGTTTGGGCCTTCCTAACTTAAAGCTTTATTTTTATGCCAGCTGTTTTGACTGGCTAATTCCTTGGTTTAATTTAAGAGATAGAGATTTGCTGAACTTGGAAATGGCAGGAAATATTTTTGGTGCGTATGCTTATTTATTTTATGAAAAGACGAAAATTAATCAAGCTTTTGTT
>NW_024830660.1:0-1398 GCF_019175285.1 Sceloporus undulatus
TGGGCCTAGACTGGATGGTCCTTGGAGACTCTTCCACTCTATTGATCCTATGATTGTGTCTTCCTTCATGGCAGAATGGGGTAGGACTGGATGACCCTTGGGGTCTTTTCCCACCTCTATTGATCCTATTATGCTAATGCCATCCCAAAGCTAAGCTGGGCCTCCTGCTGGCAATAAATGCCGGCGTAAGGTAGGTATGTGCTGTGCTAAGTTATTTTTCCTTGCGAGGGAGAGCAAATAATTGAATCAGGTTTCTCCTTGCAACCAGGTGTCTTCAAAAACTATGCCGTTTTTGGGGATGTCTCACGGGGAGAGAGTTCCTCACATGACGACATTGAAAGCTGAACGCATTAGAGGATGCGAGGAACGAGAAAGCAGCCTGAGGAGGATTATCATTCAGGGTTTTGGACACTCAGAAAACCCCCTTTCTCGGTTTTCCCTCCACTCAGGCATTCAAACAGTATTTCCATCCCTGGAATAATATTGTATGCTGTTTGTGGAAGGAAATGAATATTCATCCACAGTATTAATATTGTATGGAAATGTCCTTAAACATCGTGAAATTAGTATTGGGGGGGGGGGGGAACAGTAGTGACAAGAAATTATTTCCCCTTTTGGGCGGTGCATCCCTCCAATAATAATAATAATAATAATAATAATGTTTGTTTGTTTCCTGCCTTTCCTGTTTGAGGATCGAGGTGGGTATGTGCAACTCAGTTCCAAAATGGCACTGGGTGCACCAGCATTGGCTGCGACGCTTGGCCTCCTGAGCTCCTTGCGACCAGTTTCTCTCCACTTGCCCCTGGTCCCTGCGAAGGTTTGCTCTCTTTCCTGGCGCAACGGTGTGCTCCGAATACTGATGAGACGCCACAAAGGAGGAAAACCCTGCTTAAACAACTCTGTTTGCCTGACACCGAGGGTCGCCCCAGCTGCTTTGGTGCCCGGTACAAAACCTCAGCCATGCGCAAATTGGCAGCTGGCGCATCCCCAGCTGCCATCCTTGGAGTTCCTTCCTTGACCTTCCCGCTCCAGAATGCAAGTCTTTTGTTTTATCGCCTGCTTCCCTTCAAAGCTAAACACTATCCTGGGAAATATCAATGAGTTGCGGAGAGTTTACAAGAAGCTGATTAGATCTCTTGCCTTTTCTTCTTGCAACAGTCCAATGATCAGAGAGCATCGTCCGTGGCCCATGCCCAGTGCCACAGAACCACACACTTTGTGGATGCTGTGAGGCTTTTCTAGGTACCCAAGAGCAAAAGAAAAGCTATGGAGACCCTAACATGCCCATCAAGATGTTCAAATAAAGCTCTTTTCTCCATCTCACCACCTTTGCAGGCCATTTTGGAAAGGAAAGAGGAGACAGGGCCTTCTTGGTGGCTGCTCCCAGGCTTTGGGCAT
>NW_024830661.1:0-1398 GCF_019175285.1 Sceloporus undulatus
GATTTTAAAATGTTCTCCAGTTCTGAGTCTTCTATGATTGTTGAATTATTTTTTATATCTGCTTTGAATTTATCCTTTAATTGTAATTTTAGGTACCAATGTATTTTGTAATTTTGGTTATCTAATTCATCGTCTGTTTTAAATCTGTAATTGTTTGATTCTTTTATTAGTAAATCTTTGTATCTTAGCCACTTTTCTACTACTCCTCTTTCCCTCCAAAGAAAAGCTTCTTGTGGTGAAGTATCCATCGTAATTTTCTCTCCAAATTTCTTTCTGACTTTTTTCCAAACCCATAACAGTGGTTTCCTAATGCAATGGTTATTAAATTCTCTGTCAATTTCTGCTTTGTTATAGTATAAATAAGCATGCCATCCAAAGCTTAAATTATCTCCTTCCAATTTTAACAGTTTTTGTTCTTTCAATTCTAGCCAATTTTTCACCCACGTTAAACATGCTGCTTGGTAATAAACTTTTAGGTCTGGAACCGCCAAACCTCCTCTTTCCTTGACATCTTGGAGGGTTTTCATTCTAACTCTGGGTTTTTTCCCTAACCAAATAAATTTTGTCAAATCTCTTTGCCAATTCTGAATTGATTTTTCTTTTAATATGATTGGTATTGTTTGAAATAAGAATAGTATTTTTGGTAGAATATTCATCTTTATACATGCTATTCTTCCTAGTAAAGAAAGTTTTAAAGATTTCCAAATTTTATTGTTTGCTCAGTAAATATATCCCCTGCTTTTCCATTACAGTAATGATGCTGAGCATATTGTTATACATTCTCTTTTAAAAAGAAGAATAACTTTGTTCCCTCCCTCTTCTTTTGCCTTTTATATAGCTTAGATAGCTGGCAAGGATTCATATATTTTTTTCTCAAAAATTTCATCATATTCTGAAAAGGTCAAGGAAACAGTAGATTGGCATCTATAGCACAATTTATAATAGTCTTTTTTAGGTTAGGGACCTTCTTCAGAGTCTGGTTAGAAAAACCCGGGAGAGGAATGCACAATTTCTACCTTCCAAGGCTTAAGCAAGAGTCAGTGTACTTGTCTATCAGTTTTTAGAATTTTAACAGTACACACACACACACATTGTTTTTTCTTACTTTGCTGTGTGTGAGTACCAACAGGACCTGAACTAAAATCAAATTAATTTTTTTTAAAATCTGTTTTCTCATTCACTGTTCTCTCCCCTGCCCCAGCCAAAATTTTCACCTTCATTTGACATCATCTGGTTGTGAAGAGGGAAATAAACCTAATTAAGTAACAAATAGGAATGAACAAATATATGGCATTTGGAACTCATTTCTTGATCTGGCATTTATGTTCTTGCTAATAAAATGATTGTCATTCATTTCACTTTTCCTTAAAGAGCCCACAAGATTATTCTTAAATTCTT
>NW_024830662.1:0-1398 GCF_019175285.1 Sceloporus undulatus
TTTTCGGGCTATGTGACCATGTTCAAGAAGAGTTTATTCCTGACGTTTCATCAGCATCTATGGCTGGCATCTTTACAGAATGCTCTGAAGATGTCAGCCACAGATGCTGGTGAAACGTCAGGAATAAACTCTTCTAGAACATGGCCACAGTTGCATTTCTTATAGAGCATAGACACCTTAAAGGCATCAGATCACCTCTAATCATGGAAGTTAAGCAGGGGCAGACCTGGTTAGTATTTGGGTGGGAAACTGCCAAGGACTCTCAGGTGCTGTAGGCTGTATTTCAGTGGAAGGCAATGGCAAGCCACCTCTGAATATTCCTTGCCTTTTTCAAGAATCAAAACTAGACTTGCCCAAAAGAAAAGAGCAAAGCAAACCCTGTTAAAACAGAAGATGCTCCCATCCATGGATGTGAATGATCTTCTCTTCTCTCCCCTTTATCCCATTACTATAAAACTCTGATCTTTCTTCCTCTCTCTGAGATAATAACCGCCGGACTGTCCCATAAATGAATTGTGAAGTGTAATTTCAGCTCCTGTCTTCATTGCAGGTGTTGGGGATTTGGAGCGTAGCCCTTTGGGCCAGGCAGCCTGATATGTGAGCTCCAGTTTGCCCAAATGGCAACTTCCATCTTGGCTCCGGTCTCATTTGGGAGCCGCTTTGTAGTCCACTTTCCGATGTCAGCAGACGTGACATGTCAGACCTAACTGACACACAGCATTCAGAGAGTTTCTGAAACAGAGCAGCAATGAACCAGCCTTCAGCTCCACAACAATAAATGTTTAATACAGCTTTTGTTTTGCTCTCCAAAGGAAACAAGTGACTTCAGAAGGCACCAAGGGGCTTGTTCCTTGATCAGTTATCCTGTAGCAACAACCCCTGAACTCCCTTCAATGGGTTTATACAAAACACAAGGCCAAATGAAATGTGACATAGGAGAGCCACATCTTCTATGTTTTGTTTAACAGAGCTACTAGCTGCTGGTGGGATGTATGTGTGTGTGTGTGTGTTGCAAATTGGTTTAGGACCATAGCATTGCAGCACTGGGAACTGAGCATCCCTCCATGCAATTTTCCCATTTAAAATCCCTGCTCATAAGGGACCCAAATCTTTTCCAATCCAGAAGCTGATTGGATGGCAAGGATATTAATTTTGTGGCAACAGTTAAACTTGGAAGGTTATCGCATGGGGGCAAAACCGTCCCCCGATGTGTTCTAACGAGCATGAGCGCGGGCGCGCATGGAGCGTGATGGGAACCCAATGGGAACCAGAACACTAGTTTACCACATAGTGGAACGCTGCCGCTGCTGCTGCCGCCGGCATTCCCATCGGGTTCCTGATGTGTTCCAGAAGGCGCCATTTCTGGGAACGCTTTTGAAACTGTTCCCAGAAATGGCG
>NW_024830663.1:0-1398 GCF_019175285.1 Sceloporus undulatus
AAGGGAATGTACATACAAAACAAAAAAATTCAGATGTCTGCATCATCCTGAATAAAAAGTAATCCCCTAGGATAAACAATCATAACATTACCAGCAATTTTAAAAATATGTAAATATATGTACACTAAAAAAAATGGAACTGCTTATCGGACCTCTTTAGTAAATCAAGCTGGGTAAGATGAAAATTATGACTGTTAATGGTCAACAGCATATCCATGTCTAACTGCAGATTCTTCCACATTGGACTTATTCAACTGATTGTTTCTAATGTGGCAAGTTTTATCACTTTATCTTTTCCCTCGATCATAATGAGTGTTGAGATTTCATCCGGAATTTTCCCAACACAGAGAACTGACAGCCATAAGGCCCTTTCTTCTGGTGTAGAAAGTACACACTGGTGTCAAATTGCATCTTGTGTCTAATTACACACTTCATTAAATATGCTAAACATATAGCATGCTGCTAAATATCATGCTTTCATTTAATCTAAAGAAGGCATATGTGGCCCCAACCTGGATTTGGAGCAGTAAGTGGAGCAGGTCTAAACCTTCTCTTCAACTGGTTCTTGTCTCCCATGCCCCCTTACTGTCTCCCCCACACAGATGAATTTTTAGATACTAGTGCCAATAGAAGTAGGATTTTCTTTCTATTGGCACAAGTATACAAGTATAAATTTGTAGAATCATAGAGGTGGAAGACACCACAAGGGCCACCCAATCCAAACCTCTGCTATGATTGAACACTCAATCAAAGTACTCCCAATAGAAGGCCATCCAGCCTCTGTTTTAAACCACCATGCTCCAAGGCAGCATATTCCACTGTCAAACAGCTCTTATCATCAGGACGTTCTTCCTAATGTTTTTGCTGTACAGTGGGCCCTTGGTATCCACTGGGGTTTTGGTACCAGGACCCCCCATGGATGCTCAAGTCCCATTAAATACAATGTAAATACAAAGTAAAATGGTGTCCATTATATAAAATGGCAAAATCAAGGTTTGCTTTTTGGAATATATATATATATATTATATATATTCCAAGCCAGGGTTGCTTGAATCTGTGGATACAGAGGTCTGACTGCAGTCGCATCCATTGCCCCAAGTCCTAGTCTCTGGAGCAGCAGAAAACAATATGACATCCCTTCAAATATGACATCCCTTCAAGTGAATATCATGCCACCCTTCTACCTTCTTTTCCCCAGGCTAAAGATACCCAGCTCCCTAGGTCGCTCCTCATAGGGAATAGTTTCCAGACCTGTCACCATTTTGGTTGCCTTCCTTTGGACATGCTGCAGCTTGTCAATATCGTTCTTGAATTGTGGTGACCAGAACTGGACTCAGTATTCCAGGTGAGGCCTGACCAAAGCAGAATAGAGTGGTACTATTACTTCCCTTAATCTAA
>NW_024830664.1:0-1398 GCF_019175285.1 Sceloporus undulatus
CCTTGTCCGCCGCCGTCTGCTTCCCCTCCTTGTCCGCCGCCGTCTGCTTCCCCTCCTTGTCCGCCGTCGTCTGCTTCTCCTCCTTGTCCGCCGTCATCTGCTTCTCTTCCTTGTCCACCGCCGTCTATTTCTCCTCTTTGTCCTCCTTGTCCGCCTTCATCTGCTTTCCTTCCTTATGGGGTTTTTCTCCTCTTAACTAACTTATATTTATCTTTCCTACTTTTCAAATCACCAATGTTTTGTCCCTTTTACCACCTAATTTTCTGACTTGCCGCTGTCTGAACTCTTCCCTCTTCCCTCTTTCACTCACCCGGTCGAGCCCTCTCCAGTCGCCTTGTTTTTATCAATTATCTTGGTGTGTTGTGTCGCCCACTCTTACAACCTTAGCTACTGTGGTCTCTTTCTTCTTTTACTTCTTCTGGACCTCCGACAAAGTCTCTGTGATGAGGATCTTTCTCCTCCGGAACAGAGTCTTTCCGATGTTCTAGTCTTCTTTCCCTCTAACAATCGGCTTGGCGAGGCTTGGCTTGAACCCCAATTTGCGGGTGCGGTTTGCTCTCGTCCTCTAGCTTACTTTCGCCCAAATAGGGTATTTTTCACCCCCAATTCCGGCTAGGATCGCTGTATGAGGACCCCGTGAGCCCAACTGGGTCCCCTTTAACGGGGGGAGCGATTTTCCTACTCAAAAACCCCACAAACGGTACAGCTTATTCATCTGCTACCTTGAATTGCTGCTAACGCTTCACCATCTTGGCCGGAAGTCCCGGTTTGCCTTCTTAAAGTTCCACTTCATTGCTTTGGCCTTTCTTCGACTTTCCGATCCTATCCTATCATGCCTTTTGGCTCTCAATTTAGCTGCGAATCCTTCATACACATCTATATTGGCCTCTTCGCTCTAACTGCTACCAAATCTTTGGTCTCCTCCATCTTCCATGATATCCCCATCCCACTTTTTTTGGAGGGATCAGCCGTGGAAAAGTGGACTGAGAAGAAATAGCGCCTCCCTTCAGAATTAAATTGCTTCCGGGATACAAATCCAACATCCTGCTTCGTGTGGAAGGCATTTAAAAATGGCGCTATGCCATGAGTTTGGGGATGGGCACAAAGGGCACAAAGGTGGGTGGGCACAGGTATCTATGGGCATCAGCATCCCTTACCCACCTGGGCATTGCTGAGACTTGGTCATACAGGCTCAGAGAGGAGTTCAGGCAGATCTAAGATCTCAAGGAACGGGCAGAGCTGGCACACAAGTTTAGGAGGTGCAAATGCACTCCTGGCAAATACTGAGTCATGGGCATCATGGCTCAGAGAGAAGTCCAGGCAGATCTGAAGTCTCAAGGAATGGACTCAGATGGCACATAACTTTAAGATGTGCAAATGCATTCCTGGCAACTGCTG
>NW_024830665.1:0-1397 GCF_019175285.1 Sceloporus undulatus
TTTACAATAGTTCATGTCCAGGACTCTTTAATTTCTTTAAGTCATAGACTTGAAAAGCCTATGCCCTCAATTACCATGCAACAGTTGATTTTGAAATCCATTTCCACACTAACGTTGTGTTGACTTTGGCAAATAAAGTGCCCACTTTTCTAGGAGTCTTTGGCGCATTAAAAACGGCCATTTAGTACGCGCTTCACACGTACTAGAGTTAGAAAGGGGCGTGCTATGGTTAGGAAGGGTCTTACCTTCCTAACCGGCCCTGTCCCTAGTACGCACGGAGTGCGTAGTAAATGGCGGCGCCCATCCACACGGGGGCCGCCATCTTGACATCTCAGACGCATAGCGTCTGGATGTCGCGTGGCAGAAGTGACGCTGCGAGTGCACACCTCGCGCCTCACAGCGCCACTTCCGGGTGCCAAGAAGAAGTGCCATTTCGGTGCTTCTTTTTAGCTGTGCCAGGAAGCCTCGCGGTCTGGCCGCTGGGGCTTCTCGGCGCAGCTAACGACGGCGGTGGCAGACCGCCTGCTTTAGGGCGGTCTGTAACGCGCCTCAGTTCTTGTGTTCTGCAGACATGTAAATAGTGCCATGGATCCCTTGGATGCTTCTGTTCTGGACAGAAGTTGATTTCCTGCGACAAGTGAAAAGGAGATAAGGTTTTGGGAATAAAAGATGGGTTCATCCTCAGTACAGTGTTGATTTTGGTAACAGATCTTTATGGCCACTGCTGATCATTCTGAAATTCACTGTGTAAACATTTTACATTTTCAAGAAACTACTGTATATACTCAACTATAAGTCAACGTCATGTATAAGTCGAGGGCAGATTTTAGGGCCAAAATGATGGATTTTGTTATGATGCATGAATACGTTGAGGGTAAAACTTAGAGACTTGTAACAAAGCATGTAAAGAACAAAGCAAAGGAAAACAATGCCAATGAACAAAATTCCAGCAGGCAAACTCATTGTGCTCATACTAAAGGCTGGATGGATGAGAGAGTAGTGTGGATTCAGTGCTTCCAAGACAGATTATACTCTTGCCTTTCCCCAGGAGATGGTTCCTTTTAAAAAAATAAGAGTTAAAGTACAGTACTTACATTGACCCATGGATAAGTCGACTCAGGTTTTTTGGGTCAAATTTTTAACCTAAATTTCTAGACTTATACATGAGTATATACAGTAAGCACTTAGACATAACATTTTAATGAACAAATGCAGTCATCTGCTTATATCATTCACAACAAAATAACTTATGAGGACTCTTTCAGAAGATGGGAGGCTTTTTTTACTTGGGCAAGGGAATGGGTAAACTTGACAGATGAAAAACTGCTTGCTTTAGAAGGCTTTAATAACCGCTATGGCTGGCATGCCTATTTATGGTACGACAAACATAAAGTTAA
>NW_024830666.1:0-1397 GCF_019175285.1 Sceloporus undulatus
TGGTCTTGGTAAGTCTGGCATTTTTGTGCCCGCCACTTGCTCCGTTCACTACTCCAAGGAGTCTGGTGAAGGCTTGACATCAGAGACATGGAAATGGTGCTCTCCCTTTTCATTACAACTCCCAAATTCCAAAACAGGGGAGAAAAAAGAAGAAGAAAAAAGACCAACTAATGCTTACCAATATTTATTTTAGCAATAATGCAAAAATAAAATAAATAATAACAACAGTTAAATGCATAAATTGCTATGCTTACTCCACTAATACAATAATGCAATAATAATTGAAATATAAGTCCATTTAAAGAAGATATGACACTCATGTAATTTTTGATGTAAGATTTCCCAGCAGAAAGGGTCCTGACCTCCTGAATCATGGGTTATGCACCTCCCATTAGCTCCTGTAGGCAGGGACAAAGAAAAGACCGGCCCCCTATATAAGGAGGGGCTAACCCCCCTTGGGCCTCAGTCTTGTTCCTGCCTAAGCTCCTAGCACGACATACTTCTTCGCCAGCGAAGGAAGTGGTCAGCATTGTTTTTTATTGGCCTCCCTCCCCCCCCTCTTCCCTGCCTCCCTTCCCCTCTTGGTAGTGGGCTATGGCAGAGGACCCTAAAACACGGGTGAAGGGCCTCCCCAAGTGCAGGCTCCCCCAGCTCAGGGTCTGCCGGCGCAGCAGCGAGAGCGGCGACAGAGGGAGAGGTAGAGGGCCAGCCAGAGGAGAGGGTTCCCCTCCATGGCAGTGATCAGGCCCCATCCTTCCGCCCGGGCCTCCCAGGTCCCCAAGGCGTAGAAGAGGCCCCGGCACCAGTGGTCTCACCAAGGTGAGTGCGGACTGGGGCTAGGTGACTTTGTCAGGGCCATTTTTGCCTGCAAGGCAGCAAGCTTTTGGGGCTGGGGGACATTTCCCAGGCAAGGCAGGCCTGACTATGCTCCTAACAAGATGTGTCTCTTCGAGCCAGCAAGGTTTTTCCTTCTCTGAAAGCGGTTTGAGAGTTTTCTTGGCCTTCCCTTCTTCTCCTCTCTCCTGCCTTTCCCCCCTTCTTTGGTGGAGGTTATGGCAGAGGACCTTGAGAGCATGGGTGAAGGGCCATCCTTAACCCAGGCTTCCCTAGCTCAGGGTCTGCCAGCTCAACAGAGGGAGCTGGCTTCAGAGGGAGACCCATTGGGAGGTGTTTGCTGTTGCTCTGCAGCTTCTTCACTACAGCCACTCGAGTCCTTTTATTCTCTTCGTTTCTCTGGCTGCCTTGGGAGCATGAAGAAGGACTTAACATGGCAAGGGCTCCCAGGATTGGAGAAAGGTCTTGGCTTTGCCAGTGACTCTCCTTCTCCTCCAAGCTGCCCCCTCTCATGGTGGGAGCACAGGAGATTTCTGCAAACAGCATTGCAGCACATGGGAGCC
>NW_024830667.1:0-1397 GCF_019175285.1 Sceloporus undulatus
CCTGGTGCCCCCTTGTTTATCGATGTATTACATCACAGTGGTGTTGTCTGTCCTCAGGAGGACCACATTGCCTGCGATAGCGGATTCGAACGCCCTCAGTGCCTTTTCCACTGCCAGCATCTCCAGAGCATTGATGTGGAGGAGCTTGTCCTGGGCAGACCACCTGTCCTTGACGACCAGGTCGAGCAAGTGGGCGCCCCATCCCTCCAGGGAAGCATCTGTTGTCAGAGTCAGTTGGGGCTGAGGCTGATGGAATGGCATCCCGATGCACACGTTGTGGCAGTCCAACCACCATCTGAGAAAAGCAGCTACCGGTCTCGGTACCGTGAGCCACTTGGACGGGGGTTCCTCCATCGGGGAGAAGACCGAGAGGAACCAGGACTGCAGAGGTCGAAGGCGAAGTCTTGACCAAGGTGTGACAAATGTCGTTGATGCCATGTGGCCCAGGGTGACCTGAACATCTCTGGCCCTCACCCTTCTGTGGGAAATGCAAGGTCTGATTGACGCCGTCAGGGCCTGGAAACAGTCCAGAGGGAGAAAGGCGGAGCATCTTTCGGAGTCGAGGATGGCCCCGATGAATTTGACCTGTCTGGTCGGTGTGAAGTGGGACTTTTCCTGGTTGATGACCAGACCAAGGGAGTCCAAGAGGTGCAAGGCGAATGAGACTGCCTCCCGCAGTTCTTGCTGGGATTCGGCGGCGAACAGCCAGTCGTCCAGGTACGAGAAGACCATGAAGCCCTTCTGATGAAGCTATGCCACCACCAGTGCCATACACTTTGTGAAAACTCTTGGTGCTGTGGCCAAGCCGAAAGGAAGCACGTTGTAGTGGTACGAGGTGGAGCCGACGGCGAAGGCGAGGAATCTCCGGTGGGACTCCCGGCTCCCGATGTGGAAGTAGGCGTCCTTCAGGTCGACGGTTGCGAACCACAGGCCCTGGTGGAGCAGAGGCAGAATGGAAGCCAAGGTTACCATTCGGAAGCGGCGGTATTCAAGGAACAAGTTCAATTGTCTCAAGTCCAGGATGGGCCTGATGCCCCCATCTGCCTTCGGTACCGTGAAGTACCTGGAGAAAAAGGCCCTAGAGCATTGGTCAGGCGGTAAAGGGGAGATTGCCCCCTTTTCAAGCAAGGTGCGCACTTCGTCGAGAAGGGTGTCCGAAGGGAGAGTGGACATGAAGGCTCCGGTTGGAGGGAGCACTTGGAACTCGAGGGCATATCCCCTACGGACGATGTTGAGAACCCACGAGTCCGATGTTATTGAGGCCCAGGTGTTAACAAAGGGCCTCAAAATGTCCAAAAAGAAGAGGGGCGAAGGGGAGACGAAGCGCGCTGCGTCCCTTCAGGCTCTCTACTTCCCCTGGTCAGTATCCTGCCGGCGGGACTTGCGGTACCAAGACG
>NW_024830668.1:0-1397 GCF_019175285.1 Sceloporus undulatus
GAAGATTATCGCACTGCGTTCTGAGAACGTTCCATATCATCACGTGATGAGAACGTTCCTGGAACGGATATTACCGCATTAGAAATCAAAACGTGATCAAAACGTGATCAAAACGTGATCAGAACGGCAGTTTACCGCACTGCGATTCCTTTTCCTTGAAACCGTTCTCAGAACGGTTTGCTGTATTACGTTTTGTGGGCTGTGTTCTGATGACGTCGCCACTCAGTGGTTGGACGGCTCGGGAGAGGCGCTGCCCCCAGGAAAGAGGGAAAAGGGAGGCTTGGGCCATGGAGCTCGCCTCTCCTGAGTCCCTCGGCTTACTGAAATCCCTCACCTCCCTTCCCCATAGGAATCAATCCAAAAACGGAGTTTTAAAAGAGCAGTGAGCCCTATGGGTCTTCATCTGGGGGGAGCAGAGGATGCTTGGCTATGGGGTTGTCCTGCCATCTCTCCCTCTCTCCTCTTTCCCCATAGGAATCAATCCAAAAACGGAGCTTAAAGAGCACTGAGCCCTATGGGTCTTCATCTGGGGGGAGCAGAGGATGCTTGGCTATGGGGATGTCCTGCCATCTCTCTCTCTCCCCTCTTTCCCCATAGGAAAGAATCCAAAAACGGAGTTTAAAATCTCTCCCAGATGCAGACCCAAAGGGCTCTCCTCTGCTCCTTTTAAACTCAGTTTTTGGATTGATTTCTATGGGGAAGGGAGGTGGGGGATTTCAGTAAGCCTAGGGACTCTGGCCGGGAGAGTGCTTCTCAGCCTCACTGAGAAGTCTTCCCTCCGAAGATTCTCTTGGGAGGGAAGGAAGGCAAGCGCCCCCCCCCCCCAGCTTGTCTTCCCTCCGAAGGGAGTCCGAAGATTCTCTTGGGAGGGAAAGAAGGCAAGCCCCTATAAAACGTTGGGGCTTCATATGCTGGCATATGTTTGAAGAAAATAGGATAAAACCTATGTAACTTGATGGGCCAAGGGCAGAGTCCCCTCCTTGGCAGCCTGGGCTTTAAGGGAGCTCCACGGAGGTCTCTTCAAGCGGAGGGAAAGGGAGGGGACTGGACCAAGAGCAGAGCCCCGGCAGCCATTGCAGCTCTTTAAACCGGTTAGAAAAGAAGAGTCCTCTGCTGTCATCCCATTTCCCCTTTTTGGCAGCTTGACACCCTTTTGCTTCTGTGTGTGTGCATGTAATGTGTGCCTTCAGGTTGTGAGCTTCCCTCCCCGCTTTAACTCTTGTCTGGCTCTTTGCTATGGAATTCTGGGAGTTGTTTGCTTGCTTTTCTGTGGTGCTCCAAACAGAGGAGCTTTTGTGGGTTCCCTCCTGGAGGGAAGGAGGAGAAGGTCCTGGGCATCCCTGCCTCCTGCATTGTGACAGCACAGGAGCCCCACTGGACATGACACTAGAGACCCC
>NW_024830669.1:0-1397 GCF_019175285.1 Sceloporus undulatus
CTATAAAAATTCATGGCTATCAGAATGTGAGGCAAATTTGAAGAAATTTGGCCTGGACCCTATAATTCTAAAATCTGGTAATATACAGCATAATAGGAAACTCATCAAAGAAAGGATGCAAGAGCATTATGCTCTGCAGGATATTAATGTCATTAGAGCTTCAAAGTTCTAGTTTCCCTTTTCTAAAAGTATGTTTTGGAGAGGAAAAATATCTATCAGAAATAACTCAGCCTCTTCTTCGTAGTGTTTTTATAGCCCTACCAGACAATTCCAGACAATGAAAACCAACTACATTGAAGGGAAATATAAAAAGATTCTCAAGGAGCAGTGTACTTGCATTTGTGGAAGTGGGGATATTGAAGACACCATGCACTATATGCTACATTGTAAAATATATAAAACCCCAAGAGATAAGTTTCTGAAGAAAAGTTTAGAACTTGTAGCTAACCAAAATGACTTGGAGAAAATCACTTATTTGTTAGCTAATACAACTATGTCTGTTATGTTCAACACTGCTAGATTTGCTGTGAAAGCAGCTAAACTTGTATTAGACTTTGAGGATAAAGGCCTGCACAGGAATCTGCAGTAAACAGATTATATTAATTTGAATAGAGTATGGAAAATTGTGATGTTTTTGTATGAAATATTTTTGTAATTTTAGTGTAAACATATTGCTGTATATGTTATAGAGCTAATTGACTGAGGAAATTTTAAAGGGTTTTAATTATTTTTGTAATTTGATGGCTATAACCTGTATTTGGTTGTCATGAATAAACTGTTCTGTTCTGTTCATTGACTTACAGCAATTCTATGAATAAGAGACCTCCATGAACTCTTGTCTTCAAGGGCCCTGCTCAGGCCTTATTGTTTAATCATCATAGGGTTTTCAAAGTAAAAAAACATTCGCAAGTGTCTTACTATTGCATTCTGCACAGTACTAACAAGAATCAGCTACAGTGCCATCATTGTCTCTGAGAAATCTTCCACCAATGTCACACCCCCATGAGGTTACTGCCCATCCTTTGACATATTTGTTTGTTTGTTTGTTGCATTTATACCCTGCTTTTCTTCCAAAATGGATCTTAGTACAGTAAAAGCCTGTTCAGCTTGGGGGATCTTCTCAGTAGCAATGCTACTGTCAATACAATCTCATAAGAGCACAAAATCTCATCATTATGAAAAGGTAGTGCCAAGGTGGGATTTCTAGGCTATTCCCATTTAACATGTTTAATCTCTGCTCTTTGATCTTACAGTGGGCCTGCCACATTCATTGGGGTTAGAGTAGGGTTGCCATAAGTGAGGACCTCCAAACCGGGACAAATGTAGGACAAATGCAGGACAGCATTTTCACTTCAGTATATCTTTATTGTTTTATCAATAATAATCTCACTTTCCAA
>NW_024830670.1:0-1397 GCF_019175285.1 Sceloporus undulatus
GTGCTCAGCAGCCCTTGGGGACGGAGGCTGGGGGACAAAGGAGGCTGCCAGACCAGGAAGCCCCTGCCATGCTCCTTCTCCTTCTCCCTGGAGGCAGACATCTTGGCTGAAGAGGAGGAGGAGGAGGAGGAGGCGTGACTAAGGGGGTCACATGCAGAGAAGGAGCCAATCCTGCCTTCTTCCAGGCAAGCAGAGCTTGTCAGTCAAAAGTCTTGACTGGAGATTGACAAAATCTGGCCTGGAGTCAGCAGGAACCCGGGAATGAATGGGCAAAACGGGCGGGAAACGGTTTAAACACTCCAATCCGTGAATTTCACGGGGGCAGCCGGGTTATGGCAAGCCTAGAGGAGAGGAAATAGCTGGAGGTGCTGGCAAATAGCACACAGTGTAAAATATA
This sequence comes from Sceloporus undulatus, assembly GCF_019175285.1. NCBI lineage: Eukaryota > Metazoa > Chordata > Lepidosauria > Squamata > Phrynosomatidae > Sceloporus > Sceloporus undulatus. Next base: position 398 of record NW_024830670.1, read on the forward strand.
TTTATATGTTGAAGGCAGTGCACTCACCTTGGGTTTCTTCCTCCTGTCTGGTGACCTGAAGGAAAGGATCTACACAAACATAAGCTTTCTCATAGTTGTTTGCAATTGAATAATTTGTGTAAAAATCCTTGTCTTGATTTATTATTGGTCAGACAGTTTACATAAGTATATGCCATGCGGGACACTTGCATGTTTTAAACATATGCTTACCAGTTTGGCTATGAAGTGAGGGTTTCTTCTGTCACTAAATAGATAGTGGAGACTGTCATAATACATGCCAACTTCCTTGTCTTGGTTCCCAAACTGACTTTTTATCTGCCCTTCCTGTGTTCCAGTACTCCAACAGCTGCCAAATTGATTATAAATTCAGATTATATTTATATTCTGAACTTCCCACTGCCACCAGTCAAAAGTCTTATTTATAAAATGAGTGGGTATTCCCTCCACTGAAATGGTAAGGAGTGTTAACTATACACAATGCACAAATGCTGCATTTCATGTGGTTTTGGCCTAATTCCATAGGATGAAAGCATCTCTCTCTTCAAGCCTGGACACTGCATGTGTGGACTCAATAGAACCATTAACAACTGTAAAGAAACTTGCTGGACCTGAGACTTAGCCCAGCTGGGTGCTGTAATACAGCATACCACATAACAATTGTTTCTTTTTAAAACTTGTAAAGCTGGCTACAAAAGAATTACTAACACATTATTTCTACAGTTTCTTACAAATGACTTTTTATTATGTATTCTGTGGCATAAAATGCCAATTAAAATTAGTTGTTTCAATTGATAATTGAAACTGAAGAATAGTAGTGGTTATGCAGATGATACCATACTGTTAGTAGAATATAACAAAGACTTGGAACAATTACTAATCAAAGTCAAAGAAGGAAGTGCTAGTAACAATTGTTTTAGCTGATGGGTGGCTTTTCTTTAAACCTTAGTTTACCCCAATTCCTACAAACATTATTGAACCTGCTGACTTAAAACACAAATAC
>NW_024830671.1:0-1397 GCF_019175285.1 Sceloporus undulatus
TAATCAGACAGCTCTATACTTGCTTTTTTATTGTACAAATATTTTTTGAAGATGCGGTTTAATTGCTTAATTGTTCTAATTGCCTCGGATATCGTCAATAAAGGAGAGAGCTGATAATTTAATTAATCGATTTGCCACCCCATTGACATTGACCGAAGTACCCAGATTTGGAGATCCAAGCTCTAAAGGCAAACTCAGGCTCAGCTTCTCATGGAAAAGCCTTAAGTGGGGAAACCTCTGAAGAGGATGACCTGGATTTTCAACACAAAGGGAGTCCCACGCAGCTGTTTCGACGCAAACTACAAACAATTTCCCTCCCGGAGCGGCTGGCGGGGAAAGAAAACAAATTGGTGTGTCATTACGGAGGGAGTCGTACGGTTGAGATGTGAGGCAGAAATGAAGCTTAATGTCGCTCGGCTGCACCCAGCGGAGCAAGATTCATGGGAAGTTGGATGACAACCAAAGGCCAGGCATGAGCCGAAAGACACACATCCAAAGTTGGATTCATTGGGATAAATTAACTCCCAAGATGTCCTAGGCCTCATCTGCACTGCAGGAATAATGCACTTTGACAACACTTTAACTGTTGTATCTCCGGTCTATGCAATTCAAGTGGTGCAACCTGCATTATTTCTGCAGTGCAGATGCACCCATAGAGACACCTCTCCCTTTCATATCTCCAAGGGGTGTCCATTGAATACATTCAGGTGGGGAATAAGCTGCCCTCTAGCGGTTGTGGGACTGCATCTCCCAGCACTCCTCACCCTTCGATGTCCTGGCTGGGGCTGCTGGGAGTTGCAGTCCAGCAACATCCAGATTGCCCAGGGATTCAAATCATGGAGTAGCAGTGTTGGCACATTCCTTGGTGTGTGGTTTCTGAACAGGACACATTATATCTCTGGCTGAGACCCTACATCCCAGTTTGCATTTGGTAAGCTTTTGCATCCTTAGCTATGATGAGGAAGAAAAACCTAGGGATTCTGGGAGCTGGCGTCCCAAAGACTTGAGACTTGGCTTGAAGGTATCTTGCAAGGACTTCAGACTTGACTTGAGACTTGAAGGCAGAGACTTAAGACTCGACTTGAGACTTGGACTAAAAGACTTGAATACATGACAGACGGCCATCCAGCCTTTGTTTAAAAACCTCCAAGACAGAGAATCCACCACCCTCCAAGGCAGCCCTAGGGCTCGATACGAATCCTGGCATTTGCTTATGCAAGAAGCTGCTCGCACCCGTCGTTTGCCTATAGAACAAAGACTCAGTGAGGATTTGGATTGTTGTTTATTTCCCATGTCTTCAACCATCTTGCACTTTCTACCTCGGCTGATTTTAACTCCAGCAATGGTACCCCCCTTCCCCAGCCCATGGCTGCCATGGCAACGGCAAAAGTTAAAAA
>NW_024830672.1:0-1397 GCF_019175285.1 Sceloporus undulatus
GCCCTCCATGGCTTGGGTCCATCTTACTTACGGGATTGCCTTCTCTCATACAATCTGCCCCACACTTTGAGGTCCTCTAGTAAAAACTTACTGCAGCCAGCAATAACAAGGCTCTCTGCAATTACACAAAAGACCTTCTCCCAAGTTATGGAACAGCCTCCAGAAGAGATCCGATATATCACCAGTCTTTAAGGCTTTAAAAAGCTCATCAAGACATATCTCTTTCCAGATTAGCATTCCAGCAATCTCTTATTAATTGAATTGTTCAGCAACTGCTCAAACTGCTTCTGCCTTATTTTTAATAATTGTTTTAATAATTGTTTAAGAATTTAATTGTATTTTATTGTGGATGGGAGGAATTGGGAGGGTTTGGGACACAACAATGGCAAGTTGTTATTGTGTTTTACCAGTGCTTTTACTCTTAGCCGCTTTGATCTGTTTTTAGAAGCCTTTAGAAGCCTTTGAGGCACCTTCGTCACGTGTGAGAGTTGCTTGGTAGGCGGAGTGCCCAAACAGATGGCAACCTTTGCAAGTGATGAGGGTGCCGCAGCTGCAGCGCACCCACCAGACGCAGCGCATAATGGTGATGTTGCAGATGTCCCACCTCCAAACGGGGTGGCGCAACTGCAACGTACCTGTGCCATCGCTGGCTCTTTGGGGTGGCAGAAGTGCACTGCAAAAAGGAGCTGCTTCTGTGCGCTCCTTTTTTTCTCTGCAATAGCGCTGCTCAATTTGGTTGTTGCGGCGCTTCTGCAGAGGAAAGAGTGACGCCGAGGACGCACCTCTTTCTGGCGGCCTGTACCTCGCCTTAGTATGTTTCACAAGTTTTGTTGCTTGTAAATATTTGTATTTGTCAAGTCTCTTAATTGTATCTGTGTTATTGTTGTTGGTCCTATGTGGGTTTTTTTCTTTTAGCACTGAAGTTAAAAAAAATATAGTGTCCTGAAATTTAGAAAGCATATCCAGGAGAAGGTGTTTTGGCCACACTGTAAACAGTAACATCCAAAATGCACAAAACAGTGGTGCCTTTCTCCTTTTTGATTTTTAACACTTTTGATCATAGAATTGTAGTTGGAAGAGACCGCGAGGGCCATCCAGTCCAACCCCATTCTGCCATGCAGGAACTTTCAATCAAAGCATCCCTGACAGATGGCCATCCAACCTCTGCTTAAAGACCTCCAAGGAGGAAGACTCCACCAAAATCTCTGAGGGAGTTTCTTCCACTGTCGAACAGCCCTTACTGTCAGGAAGTTCCTCCTAATGTTGAACTGGAATCTCTTTTCCTTTGCATTCATCCATTGCTCCGGGTCCTAGTCTCTGGAGCAGCAGTAAACAAGCTTGCTCTCTCCTCAATATGACATCCCTTCAAGTATTTAAACAGGGCTATCATATCACCT
>NW_024830673.1:0-1397 GCF_019175285.1 Sceloporus undulatus
GTCCATTACTCCCTCTCTCTGTCCTATTGCCCTGGAGCATAGCTAGGGTGGAGAAGTAGAAGCATAGGAGGTGGAGATGGTGGCTTCCCCGCTTGCTTCCCATCTCTGCCCCATTGCCAGGGCGATGGAATGAGAGGGGAAGCAAGCCGGGAGTCATTAGGTGTCTTGGAGGGGGCGGTGTGTGTGCCCGGCGGGAAGGAAATCAGCGTGGCAGCCGGCCAGTGGGGCGCAGCCCCCGCACCCTGGATTGAGGGAAAGCTCTCGCAGTCATGGAGGCAAGGAGGGAGGGTAGGAAGGGGATGGAAAGGTGTGGAGGGAAGAGGGGACCTGAATAGCTGTGAAATTTTGAATTGGGGGTGTATGGAACAGATCTCCTCCGAATTCGAAGAGATGACTGTAGCAAAATGAGACTTTTCTCTCAGATTCTAGACTTCTTTTTGTCCCTGTTGTGTTTATCTCTGCTGCTCTCTCTCCTCCTCTTTTCATTTTTCGGATATGGTTTGGAGTGCAAAATTAAGATTTTCTTCTTTTTGGTAAGTTGTAGTCATCATCATCGTCACTGTCATCACCGCCATTTCTCCCTGAGTTTTTTAAACAACCATTCTCACTTGTTTTGGCTTTCCCCCCTCTTTTGAATTTCCGTTTTTTTCCCCGATCGGGACACATTCGCTTCATGATTCGCACTTCCATCTCTGGACGATTCTGTAGAGTCCAAACCAGTGGACTGGTTGGCCCCCATCTCGTCTGATCTTGAGTGTGATGGGCCGGGGGTTGCATTGTCCCAAGGTGGCTGTTCCGTACCTGCTGTAGAGGTATTTGGTTCTGCCTCGGTGGCCCCCAACTGGTCTGACCTGGAGTATGATGGGCCGGGGGTTTCATCCTCCCGAGGTGGCTGGTCAGTACCAGCTGTGGAAGTACTGTGGAGGTTACGGAAGACATGATGATCCAGAGGAGATGCTGTCCTCCTAGCGGTGGGATCTGTTTGCGAAGGATGACGTTCCGCTCTTACTCTCCTTTGGTTATGGAATCTCCTGACATTTGTATTGTCTGCTCCTGGAGGCCTCACCGTATACACCTTCCAACGAAAGTCAGACCCCATGCTGTGTGCAATGTACTGGAATGGCCGTCTGCACAGAGGGCATTCTGCTTTGGTGTTGGACCACCGTTGGATACACTCAAAGCAGAATTTGTGCCCACAACGGTCTAAGTGGGCCACATTATCACATTCGTCCATGCAGATTGGACATCTGGCGTCTGGCGATGCGTCCAACGAAGGCATTGATGCAAACCTTTCTGGACAGCTATCACTTGCCAAATGCTTGGTCACTGATTCTGAGTTCTGAAAATGAAACAATGGAAAGAAAAGTTATCAACATGTGCTTGGCTTAATTTGTGCT
>NW_024830674.1:0-1397 GCF_019175285.1 Sceloporus undulatus
GTGGGCCAACAGTGTGATGAGGCACCTAACAAGGCCAATGCGATTTAAAGCTGCATCAATAGAAGTATAGTGTCTAGATCAAGGGAAGTAATAGTCCCACTATATTCTGCTTTGGTCAGGACCCACCTGAAATATTGTGTCCAGTTCTGGGTCCCACATTTCAAAAAAGACATTGAGAAACTGCAGTGTGTCCAAAGGAGGGCGACTAAAATGGTGAAGGATCTGGAATTCATGTCCTATGAGGGATCTGGGAATGTTTATCCTGGAGAAGAGAAGGTGATATGATAGCCCTGTTTAAACATTTGAAGGGATGTCATATTGAGGAGAGAGTAAGCTTGTTTTCTGCTGCTCCAGAGACTAGGACCCTGAACAATGGATGCAAGGTACAGCAAAAGAGATTCCAGCTCAACATTAGGAGGAATTTCCTGACAGTGAGGGCTATTCGACATTGGAAGACACTCCTTCCTCGGAGTGCAGTGATCCTTGGAGGTCTTTAAGCAGAGGATGGATGGCCATCTGTCGGGGATGCTTTGATTGAGAGTTCCTGCATGGCAGAATGGAGTTGGACTGGATGGCCCTTGGGATCTCTTCCAACTCTATGATTCTAAGTGAACATGAAACATGTCATAAGAAAGTAATGCTATGTAATGAGAAGAAAATAACAATTACAATACACAAATCAGCTTCAGTTTATCTAGTCTGAATAACATACAGATGTAATGCAGAATAACATCTAAACAATGATAATGTAAAAACTAATTTCAGTTTATTACTATGAATAACCTACTAATGTAAGTAATACAGAATGACTGTATATAAACAAGGGCAATTGTGAGTACAGTTACACAAAGGCTTCAGTACAATGACAATACACATAATTAAGAATGGGCTGCAACAAAGCAACAAAAGGAACAATTACAAGACACAAACTCCCTCCAATATCTTTGCTCTAGGTGACATGCTAAAATAGATGATATGTAACTAAATAAAGTGCTGTTATCCCTGTCTTTGGGAATTGATGGAGGACGTTTCAAGACAAGAGGCCTTCCTCAGCCGCAAGGGAGCAGGCTGTTATCTGAGATACTCTCATTCTTCCTCCTTCAAAAAATGTGCCAGATACGTATTTTGCAACCGATCTTCCTCTACTTTCCTGCATGAAACTTGTCCTGGTTTTGGGATCTTCTGGGGAGGCCCTGGTTGCTGTCCCAGGAACAAGGTGCATTTGGAGGGAAGGCAGGAGAGGGCTGCTTGGGGGCTGCTCTCAGGATTGGGACCCCTTCTTATCCTTGCCATTTTCATTAATATTCTGCTCCCCCCGATTTGGGACACAAGGCAGGTTCTGACCATTAAAACAACCGTTGTTTTTGTTGTGTGTCTTGAAGTGGTTTCTGACTTAT
>NW_024830675.1:0-1397 GCF_019175285.1 Sceloporus undulatus
GCCGTTAGGCCATCGTTTCCCGGCGCCTTCCCTACTTTACATTTATCGATTGCCTCCCAAATTTCCAATATGGAGATTGGTTGGTTTAACTGGTCTCGTTGGTCTTCTGGTATCCTGATAGTACAGTGGTTGTCTAGATATTCGTTAATCTCCTCCATGTTAACTACCTGTTCCTTATATAAATTTGAGTAGAAGGTCTCGAATATATTTAAAATATCATCTTGTTGCGTATATACCTTATCCCCTTCCTTAATTTTGTTAATAATTTTTTTCTCCTTTTCCTTCCTTAACCTATGTGCCAACCATTTGCCTGTCTTATTTGCATATTCAGAGGGCGGACTTCCGGTGGTATGGCGGGTGAAGATTGAACCTCCAGCGGGAACTCCTGGAGGACAATCGCCGGCCGTGGAGACGGGAGCGGTTGGAGTGAGTTGCCATCCGTTCAGAAGAATTCCCCTTCGAAGGGGGAAGGCAGAGGGGCCCGACGCAATATCTCCCCAAGCCCCAATTATCGCCAATTTGCAAGCACCAACGCAGCGGCCTGAGCAACGGAGGAGCTGGGGAGTAAAATTCCGGGCGTCCACATCCACGGCGGCTACCGCAAGCACGCAAGCGGCGGTGCGGTTGAGGCCTCGCCACCACTTTACCACCTGTGCAACTAACAATTTAACTTCTTTTAAGTATTGAAACTTGCCAGATTACATCGCTTTCTTCAAGGGGGTCCACCCAGTGAAGTGAAACAGCTGTTGAAAGAGAGGAGACGAGAGAAGTGGAGCGGAGTGTGTGAGAGGAGAGCTGGTGACGAAGAAGGAAAGTTTGGAGGACAGTGCGAAGTGAGGTTTGTCGGTGGAGCAGGCAAAATCGGTGTTGACCAGTGAGAGGAGTCTGGAGATTGGAGACTGGTGAATAGTTGAGGATTGTCAGTTTGTGTTGGTGGAAGGAGACAACGCGACGGAAGAAGACAGAGAAGGAAAGCGAGGAGAGAGTGACGGCGTTTGGGATCGGGACGCTGTAGAGGACAAGGTGTTTGGAGGACAAGAAGAAACGGAGGAAAACGAAGATAGGAATTGGTTTAATAGAAGGACTGAAGGATTGGTCTAATAGAAGGACTGAAGGATTTTTGGATGACATCCAGCGTGGGGAAATTACAAGGCAATGGACTCTTAAATTAAGGTGACAGACGCAGCTGGTGAGAAATAGACTTAAATAATTTGAACTCTAGAGTTCTCCCTCCTATCCCTCTTCATATTTAGAGGCAATCTTGGGGTATTGATGTGAAACGGTGAGCTGTTGTTTTGTAAATTGGCAAGGCGATTCAGAAGAGTTAGAGGAGGGAAGGAAGAGGGATACTGAGGAAAGAAGACAGGGGAACACCTAAAATGGCGACCAGCTTACCA
>NW_024830676.1:0-1397 GCF_019175285.1 Sceloporus undulatus
GTTCCAAAACTTTAGAAAGAAAGGGAAGAAGAGAAATCAGATGATAGTTAGACAAAGAGGAGGGGTCAAGAGAAGGTTTTTTTCAGAACTGGGGAAATGAGAGCATGTTTGAAGTCCGACGGGAAGGAGCCTGCAGAGAGAGAGAGAGATTGAAGATATGGAGAAGCGAGGGCAGAAAAGAGGAGCTATGGAAATTAGAAGACGCGTAGGAATTGGATCAAGAGAACAGGTTGCAGGTTTGCAAGAGTTCAGAAGTGTAGATAGTTCATCCAAAGAAACAGGAGGAAACACAGAAAATTTTTTAGGCGAGGGCGAAAGAAGATTATGAGCAGAAGAAGAATCGAGAGGGACTATCTCAGAGCGAATAATGGTAATCTTTGAGACGAAATAATTAGCAAAGTCATTAGGAGAGAATGATGAAGAGACAGGAGGAGAGGGAGGTTTAAGCAGAGTGTTGAAGATGGAGAACAAACGCTGTGGGCACCTCTCATTGGCGGAGATCAATGATTTGTAATAAGTTTGTTTAGCCATAGACAGGGCACCTGAGAAGGAAGAAAGAACAAATTTGAAATGGATAATATCAGCCCACTGTTTGGACTTTCTCCAAAGACATTTGGATGCTCTAGAGCAAGACTGGAGAAACTTAATGATGGGGGTAAGCCAGGGCTGAGGCCTAGACATAGAGGAAGAAGTGCGTACAGAGACAGGGGAAAAGCGGTCAAGAGTCGAGGAAAGAGTGGAGTTAAATAAAGACATTGCTGAGTCAGCAGAATCGCCAAGACTTAGGGAAGAGAGAGATGAGTCCAGGGTCTGACCAAGATGGTTAGAGTTAACAGATTGAAGATCACGAATATAGCGTTGAACAGTGTGACGAGGAGGTGGAGTGTAAGTAAGAGCTGCACCAACCTCTGTATTGATAAGGATTCCTGACAATCTTTAACCTCTCTCAACCCTCTCAATCTGTAAGGATGAATGCAGCTTCTAGAAAATCGGTCCTGTTCAGGCACATAACCCCCCCACTTGTCGGTGTACTTTTTTGTTTTGGTCTCAAATATAGAAATACCGGTCCCTTGTCTGAGAACAGTTGTGGCCTGTGGGAGTGAGTTTGATGTCCTTTGTATGTTAGAGGAACAATGGCCAGAAAGCATTTGGCTGAAGGGACATGAGAAGCGTTCCTGGAAATCGCCCCCAGGGGAACACATCCGGAACGGGATAGGGATGTTCGGCAGCAGTGGCAGCATTCCACTGCCACTGAGCGTTCTCATAATGTTCCCTTTTGGAACGCTACAGGCCCGTTCCAGGGCCACTGCAATAAACTTCTGTGTGTGTGTTCTAGAACCAAATCCTAGCAGATACTGATAAGTTTATCGCATGGGGCTTAAACCGCTCCCCAGCGC
>NW_024830677.1:0-821 GCF_019175285.1 Sceloporus undulatus
TAAGCAAAATTTTTCCCACAATGCTGACATTTATGTGACTTCTTTCTTGTGTGGATTCTCTCATGACTGACAAGTGATTCTGTAAACAAGGAAAATGACAGACAAGACAATCTCAGTGTTAAGAGAGGAAGATGTTACCCCAAGATTTAGCCCCACGTTCACCCCTCCATATTTCAGATTAGATTAATAAAGTTAGTGTGAGTGACCTGAGCATGACCCTGTTCTGGATACCCCCAAATCCATATAATGATTGTATCTTTACACATAGGAGCTACCAAAGAAGAGATTGAGGGAACTTTGATGAAGGAATCAGTGGAAGCAGATAGTCAAAGGACTGTTGAAGTAATATTCCATTAACCATGTGCAAAAATACTTTGATCGATTGTTGTCATCATATCCCGTGAGACTGCCATAGAGTCTTGAGTCAGAGCCCAAGGCATGATGCAAGCTAACTGCAGAGGTCCCTTCATGCTGTTTGGCTCTAGGAGATGACTCACAAGCAATAGAGTATACAGCTCACATGCGGATTGGTGTGGATTGGAGTTGTGTGTACAAGAGATGGTAAAGTTGATGGAAGTCAGAGTAGAGCTTGCAAATATTTGTATTATTTTGCAACTCGACAGAAAATCTCCAAGGATTTAAATGAAACCAATTGTGTTTCTGATTTATTTTTAAGTGAAAAGTGGACAGTGCATTGCCAATATCTATGCTTGGATATTTGTTTCCATACTCTGCTATGTTATTCTTGAGCTGCATCTGGGAGTGTCACCCTCAGATTGCGCTGTATATTGGCTTTTGAACGCAATAGGAATTCAGAGCCA
>NW_024830677.1:921-1397 GCF_019175285.1 Sceloporus undulatus
GAGAGAAAATCTCCAAGGATTTAAATGAAACCAATTGTGTTTCTGATTTATTTTTAAGTGAAAAGTGGCCAGTGCATTGCCAATATCTATGCTTGGATATTTGTTTCCATACTCTGCTTTGTTATTCTTGAGCTGCATCTGGGAGTGTCACCCTCAGATTGCGCTGTATATTGGCTTTTGAACACAATAGGAATTCAGAGCCAAGAAGGACCAAGAGCCAGTGTGTTAATCCTTTTTGCATGAGATATTTCCACCAAGCACCTATTGCATTCAATTTGGTTTCAAATCATTCTCTCCCCCAAGAATCTTTCTAAAATGATAGAAACCTTTTTGAACACTCGGTTTCTACCCCAAGAAACAATTACAGTATAAATATCTGCCCTGCTTGACTGTTCTTTGATGTCAGTCCAATTACAGACAGAGAGTCTGTTGGTTTATATGGCTAAGCACCTCAATGCACTCACCAGCCCCACTTG